>NC_022013.1:66629057-66644908 GCF_000317375.1 Microtus ochrogaster | reverse complement strand
AGGTTAGACTCTTTAGATGCAAATCATCGCACTAACTGGGTCTTAGTGATTAGACCAATGGTTTCTCCTCAGCCACCCTCTTTTTCCCCTCAGTGCATCATGGGAATGACAATAGAACATGATTCCCCTGGGCAGTTGTGGAGAACTGAAGGAAAGAAGTGAACCATGCTGCAGAAAGCCTGGAGCACAGTAATTGTGTGCTGAATAGTACCGTCAACTATCTGGACCCATTTAGAATTGCTATAACAGATTATCTGTGACTGTGACCTTTATAAAGAAAAGAGGTTTATTTGATGGATTGTGTTTAGGACACTGAAAGTTCAGGCTATAGAAGCCCCATCTCTTTGGCATCAGGTGCAAGTCTTCTGGCTACAAGATCACAGTATGGCATATGTCAACATAGAAGTGGTACTTATCAGAAGGAAACAGAACTCAGCAGCAAAGCCAGAATCAAGGGGAATGAGGTGATTCTTTTTATAGTGGCTCACTCTCGTGGGAACTGATCTACAGCCACCAGACCTGACCCACTCACAAGGCATGGTATTAATTCATTCATGAAGGCAGAACCCCATGACCTCATGACTATTCTACCCCATCCACACAGTCAGACATCACCGAATCCCAGCGTCGCCATAATTATGATGAGGTTTGTTAGAATGGGCCCTGACTGACTGGAGCGTCACTCCCTCTCCTATCTTGTCCTCAGCCCTCCAGACAGGGCCATTCACTCACTAACTACTCCCCACTCCTCCCTCTCATCTCTGCTACTGTCTTCATGACTCCAGCATGCTGCTTCTTTCACTTTCCCACAGAGGTCCAAGGTTTGGGAAGCAAGTAGCTCAGATCTGATCTCAGGAATGGATCCACACTCTCATAGCGTTCCTAAGAAGTTCTGCAGAGGATTTCAACTTTGCTCTGACCCCCGTCTCCCCTCCTTCACCTTTCCTTGACACACCCAAACACATGTAACCTTGATTAAACATAGGTGGATCCTTTTTAAACAGCCCATTAAAACTATTAAGAGCTGAAAACTGACCTTGGGAAAAGGCTGCAATGGGTTTAGCACGTTGCTTGAGATGTAGGTGGGGTGAGGGATGGGGAGGAGGTTAGAGGTTAGAAAACCTGGCTGTCTCGCTTCTGATTTCTCAGGGCTCTCCATCCAAGCTTCTAAATTTGGATCTCAAGAATTATTGAGCTTCTACTTGGGGAAAAAATGTCCTGAAGTCCTGCCAAAGCTCAAAGTAACCCTCTAGTTCTTTATCCTAACGACCTTGGGAAGAGACTGGGTAAGGATTTGACATTGTGTAGATGGGGAGCAGGGGCTAGATGGGGATGGCTGGTGTTGGATTTGTTGCTAGGGAAGAGGTGGGTGGAGACAGTGAGGATTCCCTGCTAAGCTGGCCTCTTCCTTAGGACCTTTGGCTGAATCTTTGTGGACATTTACAGCAAATGAGAAGTGGAGGATAGACAAAATGCCAAAACCCATCTAGTGTTTTCTTTTTTTAATTTTGTTTTAAATTTTTTATTCTGTTTGCATACCAACCACAGTCCCCCCTCCCTCCCCTTCTCCCACTCCAGTCCCCACCCCCACCTCCACCCCTGCCACCACCCCAGCTGCTCCACTCCTCAGAGAGGGTAAGCCTTTCCATGGGGAGCCAATTAACCCTGGCATATGGAGTTAAGGCAGGGCCAAGTTCCTCCCCACTGAATCGAGGCTGAACTTGGTACCCCACCGCAGGAAATAGGTTTCAAAAAGTTAGTTCATGTACCAGGGATAAATCCTGGTTCCACTGCCAGGATCCCAAAAACAGACCAAGTCACACAACACAACACAACACAACACAGTCAGAGAGGGCCTAGTTCTGTCCCATGCAGGCTCCCCAGCTGTTAGTGCAGAGTCCATTAGCTCAAGCCGGTTGTCTCTGTGGGTTTCCCAGTCATGATCTTCACCCTCCTTGCTCATGTAATCCACCCTCCCTCTCTTCAACTGGACCACAGGAGCTCAGCTCAGTGTTTAGTTGTGGATCTCTGTATCAGCTTCCATCACTTACTAAATGAATACTCTGTGATGACAATTGGGGCACTTATTACAGGGGAAGGCCAGTTCAGGCACCCTCTCCACTATTGCTAGAATTTTTTTTCTCTTACCACTCTTACCTCTTTGCTCTTTTTTTTTATTGTTTTTTTTTTTTTATTAAGAAAGAAAAAAAATTTTTTCCACCTCTTCCCAGCCTCCCTAGGAATTTCCCTAGCACCAGTTTTAACCCTAATCCAATAATGGCTCCCTCTTTCAAGATGTCTCTTTCATTGCTCTCCCTCTCTGTCCCTCCACCAACTCAACCATCCCATTCCCTCATGTTCTCATCCCACATCCTCCCCTCTTCCCAACCCCCACCCCCAGTTTACCCAGAAGATCCATCTAGTGTTTTATAAAAGCAAGATTGAAAACATATTTCAAAGGTAAAGATATATCTCAAGTCTTTGCCTTATTTCCTGAAAGAGTTGAGGGTTGGCAGAAAGGAGAACAAACCGAGAATCCAGATACTATACAAAAGCCTGTTTGTGTCAAGAGAACGGATGAATGGGTGGAGGTACTGGGAGCTTCAGGCCTGCTTTAGTCACTTGATCTTCTGACATCCCAGGAGCATATGAACCTCCAGATAGATGCCAAGGAGCCAGAAAGGGAATGGAGGGCGGAGACACATGGTTCCAATAAAACCAGGATAGAATGAGACCGTAGCACACAGGAGGCATGTGCTTGCAGAGGGAGGTATCAGCTGCAGACGCTCCTGAGGGTCTAGATGGGGAGAACGAAGAAGGCCCTCTGGACTAAATAGTGGCCCTAGTTACCAGCACCACCAAGAGGGGCACGGGCCTCACTGCACCCTCAAGCTCCTCACTGACCTCAGACTGTGTTTCTTCCAACGAAGCACAAGATAAGGACAGAAAACAGGGAGTTTGGTAAAATCCTGGACTTAGTTCCTCAGAGTGCTGACCCCAGGAACTATCCATGATTTAAAAAAAAAAAAAGCCTGTGTGTGTCTGGTGTGCACACATGCACACAATGTGTACACTCACACATGGGTCTGTGCACACGCATATGTATACAGGGCCAGGAACTAATGACAATGAGGGCTTAATCTAGGGGTCCAACAGGGTCCTTGGACAGACCCCTCCCCCAGACCACGGTAGTGCAGCATCTTCCCCGATGACCAGTGGACTGCTAGATCTCGTCTAGCATGCTATAAGACAGTGGTCTTCAGGCTGGCGTGGGTCAAAGGACGCTTTCACAGGGGACACCTAAGGCCATCAGAAAATACAGGTATTTGCATTACAATTCACAACAGTAGCAAAATTATAGTTATGAAGTAGCAGTGAAGAAAATTTATGTTTGTGGGGTCTGTATTACTTTGAGGAATTGTATTAAGGGTCCCAGCTTTAGGAATGTTTAGAATCACCGCCTAAGGAACTTACCCAGTCAGAGCCTATCTTTCCTGAGCACCAGCTGTGCATTAGGTACTGTCCTGACCATGTCAGGAGACTCTCGGGCTTCATCCCTAACCTCATAGCATCCTACGGCAAAAGAACCATTTCTCAGAAGGATCATTTCGTACTATTGAGGTACGAAAGTCATTTGCCCCAAACCACGCAGCAATGAAGAGGATCTGAAATGTTCCCTAGCAGCCTTCCTGTTGTAAGGAATGGCAGCTGGCCCTGTCCTGCCGCCCGGCTCCTGGCCGCATGGCTAGCTTAGCCCCCGAAATAATTACACAGAAATTGTATTCATTTAAACACTGTCTGGCCCATTAGTTCTAGCCTCTTAATTGGCTAACTCTCACATCGTGATTCAACCCATTTCTAATAATCTGTATGACACCACCAGCTCGTGGCTTACTGGGAAAGATTCAGCATGTCTGACCTGGCAGCTTCGTGGCAGGCGGCTCTATCCTGTAACATGAGAACTGGGCTTGTTGGGGTTTCTGTCCTGTCCAGTTCTCACAGCCGGCAAGCCCCAAAAGAATCACACAGAGAGTCTGCATTGTTTATAAATTGATTGGCCCATTAGCTCAGGCTTCTTGCTAACTCTTATAACTTATATTAACCCATTATTCTTATCTATGTTAGCCACATGGTTCAGTACCTTCCTCAGCAAGGCAGCTCGCATCTTGCTTCTTCGGTGATCTGGGCAGAACTGGGAGGAATGGGCTTCCTCCTTCCTAGAATTCTCCTGTTCTCATCGCCCTGCCTCTACTTCCTGTCTGGTTGACCCACCTATACTTCCTGCCTGCCAATCAGTGTTTATTTAAAATATGATTGACATAATACAGACAATTCTCCCAACACCACCATGCCCTAAAGGCTTGGTCTATGGCCTGAGGCACTGGGGGAAGTGTTGCTATCTTGCTGAAGTAGGGCCTATTTAAAGGAAGTAGGCCCCTATAAGCTGCCTTTGAAAGGCATAATGGACCCAACAGAGGCTTCCTTTCCTAACCTTCCTTTCCCAATCGCTGTGGTTCTTAGCTCTACCGCATGTACCCTGATGTTCTCTCACCACAGGACTAGAAGCCAGGTGACCTAGACAGAGACCTTGGAAACCACGAGCCAAAATGCACCTTCACCCTTTAAGTTGGTTTCTGGAGGTATTGCGTCACCTTGAGAGAAGTCGGCGTTTGTCCTTGGGTGTGTTCTCATATGCACGTGGAGACAAAGAGCTTGCTCTATGACTTCCCTTTACAGTTATCTTCTCCCCTGCCCTCAACACATTAAGTGCCAGCCTGTGTGCCTGGACACAGGTCCCCTTTGTGTCCCCAGCAGTGATGGGTGAAGAGAAGAGAAGATGGAAAAACTGGAGTTTCTTCTGTCAAGAATCTAGGGGAAGCAAGTCTTATTTCTCTAATATACAGTGACTGAATGTACTACATGGACGACCCTGGAGGATCCCGAATGATGCCCCCAAAGGAATCTGACCCATCACGTCAGAGAGTGTAGGCCCCAAGAGTTCCTGAGATAGTCTGTAACCAAGTTTCCCTTCCAAAGAAAAGGCCAGAGTGGGAGTTGCCATGCTTGTTTGGTTAACAGTCTATGGGTAACCTAGGCATTCTCCATAACCAGAAAAGTGTTGTGGACAGTGTCCTGGCAATCACCTTTAAACCGCTGGAATATCCCTGGCACCAATGGCTGACAGACATCTCCAGCAGTCTGGAAGCTGATGCCAAGCAGTGTGTAGGCAGAATGTACTACATGGACGACCCTGGAGGATCCCGAATGTAAGCAGTGTGAAAGGATGTACCTGTGAGATGCATCTCCGTGCCCATATCTGTGTTGTCTTACAGGCCAGTCAGCTCAGCCTGGCAGAGCCCGGCAGAGGCAGCACCTGGACCCGCCTGCTGTGAGACCCTAGGAGAGTTTGCTCATCCCTTCTCATCCTTGGCTTCTTCCCCCAAACCAGACAGACGACACCACCTTCCTCACAGGATAGCCTTAACGAAAAGCTCGAAACTTGCTGAACACTAGCTGGCAATGCTTTCATTCCAGTGCAGACTCAGAATTCTCCCTACAGCCAATTTTCATTCGGAACTTAAGGAAATGAAAATGACAATATGCTTCCCCATCGTATCTGTCAGAGTGGCACATCCTCAACTTTGGCAATACAGACTGAGGGTGAGGTTGTGGGAAGTGGGCATTTCCACCCACTGCAAGCCTGGGACAGAAACCAGACTGTAGTCCTTGCCTTTGGTTCAGCAGAGGGACTCCTACCAAGATGCTCATGAATGACGCAGGCCATATTGACCAATGGCACACGTGGATCTGATTGCTTCAGTTTGAGAGAAATCAGTCACGGACACAAGACAGACATCAGTCACGGACATAAGACAGACATATGAGCCTGGGCTAGGTATCTGATGATCCTGAGGGACTGCCATTGATGATTTTAGATGTGGCCATGGTTCTGTGGTTTTGTTTTTCTTTAAAGATTTTTGTCTCTTAGAGGTAATTGCTGAAATATTTATGAATGAAATACAATGTCAGCTGGGCTTAAAAATAGCCAGGAAGCAGGAATGTGTGATGGCAGTTTATTATAGTGTCCTATTTTTGTGTTTCTGAGAGAGTTCCCATAATCCAATCAGGACAGCACAGATGAAGAGGAACCCCACCGAACTCACCTTATTCCCAGGGCTCTTCCCTCTCTCCAGGGAACCTTGGTTTCCAACTACTCTGATGCCTCAAGGATGTTTTCTGGGCGTTTAAGTACTATCTGTGTCCTCGTAAGAGGTCGGGGGATGTTAATCCTTTTAAAAACGAGAGGTTTTTTTTTCTCTTTTTCATTTACGCTAGTGTTATTACTCGAGCTGATCATCTCTCATATTCTCGCCCAGTCCTGTCAGCACGCAGAGGTCGGAACATGGGCACACATGCTGTTGCTGTTCCATGACTACCTAAGTGTCATGGGAAGAGCGTGCTACAGAGTCTTTACACACTCCCATCATGCTAAGCCTTTCTGGCTGCTCTCAACTGGGTCACTGCAGTAAGTGCTGTATAGGGGTATTTCCCCGGGAGCGTGTAAGGGATGGAACCAAGAGCTAGTAAGATGATTTGGTGGGTGTGGGTGTCTTCAACGAAGACCGAGGACCTGGGGTTCATCCCTAGGACCCACAGAGTGCAAGGAGAGAACTGACTCACACAAGTTCGCCTCTGACCGCCACACCCACCAGGCTCACGCAGAGGTGCATAAGCACACATATGTAGATGTTCCTCGCAGGTGTTCCCAGAGGCTTGCCCCTAAACGATTATAGGTGCTAGGAGGGAGAGAATTAACACTAATTGCTGTCCGTGTTTTAATGAAACAGCTGCTCTCTCATGGTAGAAACCCTGCAGCTCAATTGCTCCCAATTCCCATCACACCTTCCGAACACACATACATAGTGTTTAACTTGGCGGGCATGCAATCACTCATACCCAACCTTCTTGACCTCTGGAGCTGGAGGGGCAGGATCGTGATCACCTTTTCCTCCCCTGTAGCTGAGAGCAACATCTCTCCTGTGACATATTAAATAGAGGAACCATTGAGTGAGAATGGGAGTGGGGGACTGATTTTAGGGGGCTTAAATGGCCATCTAACTGTGGACCTAAAAACTAAAATAACCCCAAGAGTACATCAAAGAGAAGACAACACTGGCCCTATGGCTTCCTCTGTCCAGATTAGTCTGACTGGGCTGGATCGGGATGCCATGTTCAGGGGTGGTCTACTCTTTTTTTTTTTTTTTTTTTTGGTTTTTCGGGACAGGATCTCTCTGTAGTTTTGGAGCCTGTCCTGGAACTAGCTCTTTTAGACTAGGCTGGCCTTGAACTCACAGAGATCTGCCTGCCTCTGCCTCCCAAGTGCTGGGATTAAAGGCGTTCACCACCACTGGCCGGCTTAGAGGCTGTCTACTCTTACAATGTGGCTGAGCTCTTTGCTCTGGTGGCTGTTTTTGCCAGCAGATCAGAGCTCCTGAAGTCTCTGTGGCAAGCATCATCCTCTGGGGTAATTCCATTCTTAATTCAGCCAGATGCAGATGTCAGACACATCTTTCCTAGACACAACCAGAAACTTCTGTGATTGGCATGGCTGTTTCCACCTTCTCACTCTTCCCTTTATGTAAACAGAGACTGCTCCTTTGTCCCAGCTGCCCAGACCCAAATAATCACACAGAAACTATATTAATTACAACACTGTTTGACCTATTAGCTTAGGTTTCTTATTGGCTAGCTCTTGTATCTTAAAATAGCCTATTTCTATTATTCTGTGTATCATCACAAGGCTGTGGCTTACCAGGTAAGGTTCTGGTGACCATCTCCTTGACTCTGCCTATTCTCTCTGTATATCTCCTCCAGCTTGGATATATTCTGCCTTCCCATAGGCCAAAGCAACATTATTCATTAACCAAAAAAAAAAAACCAACACATATACAGAAGAACATCCCACATTATCTCCCTTTTTGTGTCTAATTGAAAAGGAAGGTTTTAACTTAAATGTAGTAAAATTACATATACAAAACAGTTATCAAGAAAGAATCAATCTATCCTTTAGTATAACTGAGGAAAACTATAACTCTCTGTCTTCAACTCTTCAAAGACCACAGAAGGATATAATATTTTCTAAGTAAACAGGAAGTACATTGTAAGCAACTTCCAAAACTTTAGAATTGACAGAGACATCTCACTGCCTGGACAGTCACCCAAAGTTCTTCTGTAACGTTGGGGCATCCATCTTCAGCCTACAGACCCATAGTATCTGGCAGACTTTTTCATGAAGCAGGAAATTTGAAAGGCTGTTTCACCTGTGTTGGCAGTTTGTCAGTCACTTTCTTCTCTGTCCTGAAGAATGTCTGGCAGACTCTTTCATGAAGCAGGAACCCCGAAGGACTGTCTCACCTTTAGGCAAGTTCAGCAGTCATCTGTCCATAGGTCCTGCATGTTCAGGTCATACAGCATACTGTCAAGCAGTCCAGGCAAGAGCAGTTTCTTTCCCAAATTCCATAACGAATTTCTCCAGTGCCCATCAACCTCTTTGAAGCAATTTGTGTTGCCAAAAGCAGATGTGTCTCACTGTCAAGAAAAGTCAAAGTTCTTAAAACATTTTAGATGACATATTCTGTAGATCTTTGAAGTGTTGAAGATTATCTATCTAACTGAAAGATATCTCTGTATATATAGAGAACCTAACTAACAAGACTGTAAGTTTGACTATTATAAAATTAATATAATGTAATATAATATAAAAAATTAATCTGTAATTTTTAACTATATATTACATTTTTAAATGAGCTACATAAATAAGAGTAGAAATATACATATAACAAAATTGACCTTAAATTTGTATCAATAACCCAAAGTCCATACCAATGTAAAGTATTCATTTCTATATCATATGCCTCTTATTTTTTTTCTTAGAAAATGACTGTGACCTTTACTTATTTATAATCAATGTCCTCTTAAATAAAAACAAACATTTATAAATAATCATTTTGGGAATTTGGGCATTGTTTCTCCAAACAGCTTCCTGATGTTTGTTGGGCAAAGTAATTTTAAGGTTCATGGAGACCTTTTAGGGCTCTTGTTCCATTGAACCACATTAGCCTGGAAGAAATCCACAGATACCCTTAAAATCTATGTGTTTCTTTAGTTTAGCAACCCATACAATAAAATGCCTCTCTGTACTTAGTTCATTCACAGTCAAAATATTAAAGAAAACACAATAATATACATAATCCAGACTGTGTATATTATATCTTTACACAGCTTATTTTTTGCTTCTTTAATCTATGAGTGTCTGTATTCTTTTATATTACTTTTATTGTCTCTTTAAAGACTTTGTTTTATTTTTTAAAATTATTTACTTCTTCTAACTGTCTATACTCTTTTTCTCTCTCTCCCAAGCCTACATATATTTTTAAACACACTGTGACCCATTCAGAGGTTTATTTTTGTCTGGATCTGTCTTTATTGCATATCTATAATTATTTTTTGACCAGGAGCACTTTTTTTCTAAATGCTAGGTAGGTGTGTCTAGGATCAATTCCATGGCTCTACCTGTTGACTCTGCCCCATCCAACATGGTAGAGGTATGTTAATTACTTCTGTGAGTCATGATTACTGCCCCAGCTCCAGGGACATAGCAGGTCTATATCTCCATTAAGCAACTAGTAGCATGCTGCTCACAAACTCCATTTAAGTGTAGGAAATCCCAAAAGAGGCAGAGTTGTTTATGTTGCTAGCATGGACCAGAAAGCTCTCTCTCTGAGAAACCACATCGTTTTTGCTGTTGAAGCTGAGTCAGGAAACCTTCCCATACATCCCACATCAGTTTTACTTCCTTTGGAAGTCTTGCTTCATCAATTTCATTGTATGATTCTTCTGTACATTGCTTCCTATTCGTTGAAAGGGAAAAAGAACCCAGATAACCCTCCTACATACAATTTTTGGGGTTTGATGGCATGACTTTGGAGACATCTTGAGGCTGAGATGACCCCACCCACATTTAGAAAACCACATCCTTGTTTGGAGAATGGTTGACTTGAGGACTGGACCACAAAGAGTACAAAGTGAGCTTAGAAAGCCCTGCTGTTTGCGTGAAGTAAAGAAACACTTGAAGAATGATAAGGACATGTCAAAATATGTCCAGGTTTCCAGGGCCAAGTCTAAACTAATTTAAACATCAAAACAAACAAGGATACAGCCTAAGACAGAAATCAGTCTGAATGTGCTATACTTAATTAAATAATCACCGTGGAGAGAGGCTGTCTTAGTTTCGTGTCCTGTTGTAATAAAACACAGACAAATGAAACCCTCAGGAAAATGGGTTCACTCCAGCTTGTGAGAATATGGCATGATGGCAGGGATATGAAGGCAGCAGGAGCTCTGGGTGGCTAGCCGGGCTGTGTTCACACCCAGGAAGCAAAGAGTGCTGAGTCACACTGCTGCTCAGTTCCTTCCTTTTATGTATACAGTACGGGATGCCAGCCAGGGAACTGTAGGAAGCATACCACCCACACTGGTATGCTTCTTCTCCCCACCAAGAATGAAACTGAAATAGGGGCTGGTCTCCCAGGCAATTCTAGGTTCTGTAAGGTGGACGATTAGCACTAACCATCCTCAGAGTTGTCTGCCTTACATCGGCAAGACGAGTGGGAAGCAGGAAAGGGATGGTGGAATTGGAAAATGGCCAAGTTGGCAGCTGTCATGGAAAGAACAGCGGTGAACACACTGGTGGGTGAGAACCTGGGAAATAAGGGAATATCCGTATAGTCTGAAGGTGTCGCCCCAGGGAAAACCCGAGGAGCTCAAAGTTGGCCTCCACAGTGATGGGACAGTTTAGTCACACACATTTCCTGTTACGATGCATGAAGGATAATCCAGCATGCCTTCTTGGCATGTCTATAAAAGCATCACAATGTGACCCTTGTCACATGGAAATATCAGATGAGCTCGAGATGGGGTTCTTTTATAAAACCATTAACCAGAGAACCAAAAAGAATGTACATCTAAAACAAATGAATCGATTGATCAACGGATTGATTTGTTAGACCTTAATATGCATGATTTAAAAGAAATGAACCAGTCAGAGTGCTTCAAGAATATCAATATCATGGAAAACAAAGAAACACTGGGAATTGATCCAAACTAAAGAAGATGAAATAAATGGGACAATGTGATAGCAGGCTTCTCTTTGCTACAAAGGCCATTGTGAGCATAATAAATGATATTGAAATAAGATCTGTAGATTGGAGAGCCCCACGTAAATGTTGGTTGCCTGCTTGATAATTATGCTGTAGTCATGTTAGAGAATGGCCTTGCTTTGGGGTGTTAGGCTGTTGGGTATTTGCCAGCTTTCTTAGTTCATGTAGGCTCATATAACAAAACCACCATAGACTGGGTGGACTAAACCACCAAAATTATTTCTTCCAGCTACAGAGGCTGGGTGGGGATGGGGGTCCCAAGATCAAGGAGCCAGCATGGCCTGGATTCTGGTGATTGCTCACATCCTGGTTTGCAGATGCTCATCCAATTATATCAGCATATAAGAAAAAACAAAGGAGGCAAGTTCTCTCACTGCCATCTTGTGACTTTTAGAAGGTTACTAATCATTCCAGAAGGCTCTGCCCTATAGCTGTCAGAAAACTCCATCTCCCAAAATCACCCTAGAGGTGGGGCTTTCAAACCCCAGTGCCAAAAAGGGACTCCAGAAATGTATTCTGTACGACTGGATAAATAATGCTCTTTGGGCACATTTCCAGTCCCAATTTGAAGGTGAGGTCTCCAAACTTTTACACTCATATTTGATAGGGGCCTTCACAAACCAACCCACAATGGACTTGGAATGCAGGGGCGCTCCTTCTATGCAGTAGCGAGCCTGTGATGCTTCCAGCCTCCAGCACTCTCCTCCACAAAGCCACCTCCCTGGACCAGCCAGTGTGGGCTCTGGATATTCTGAAACCCTGTGCAAGATACAGTCCTTACCCACCTCCCTTCACAGATACCGCACCTTCTGCCTCTCTCCCCACCCTCAGACTCATTCCAAGTACAGAATGTTCTAACCAAACTGGGCTTTGAAAAGGGGCCACCAAACTCCCTTTCACTTGTGACCTACATTGCCATTGGTTCCATGGATGGTGCATTTTGTAACTCAAGGAGGAGAATGTTACTATGACAACAGCTCCTGGAGCTACGGGGATGCAAAGCACCTACTTAAAAAAGTTCATTCACCCATATGGCAAATGGACTTTATCAGTTGTTTCTAAATCTGAATCCAAACCGGGTGAACTGAAAAGGTATTTTCAAGGGCTCATCACCATGTGCCATCAGAGCTACCACTGAGATGTCAGGAAAGAAGAGAGGGCACAAGAGGTGTTTGCGTTTTTATTTATTCTATGTGTTTAGTGTGTATGCATCCTCATGTGTGTGTGCAAGTTAAAGGCCAGCTCTTGGGAGCCACTTCTCTCCTTCCTCCATGCTGGACACAGTGTCACACTCAGTCTGGCAAGTTGAGCTGCAAGCACCCTTACTTGATGAGCTAGGACACCACTCCTGGGATTGTTTTAGAAACAATCATTATTACAAAGTAGCAGGGTTTTTACTCACAAACATGAACTTGACCTTAGCAGTGGAAGCAGAAGTTTGCCAATAAAGACAGCTTCTCTGTTCAGAAAAATCTCACCATTTTCCTTGTGGCTTTCCATTCCATCATCCAGCAGATGCTGCGCGCGACAGGAATAGAACGAGAGAATGAGGTCCTTGGGCCTAAATTCCTACCTTTCTGTTTGTCTATGCACAATGTGACCTTAGGTGAGCTATTTCTTCTCTGAGTCCCAGTTTCTTCACTGATACATCTGCTCCCTCAGTCATCCAAATAGTCATAGCTATTTCTTAAGCAGTTTCTAAGAGCCTGAAGAAATATCCTATCCCTCAGGGCAGCTGTTTGGCCTGAAGATGGCGTTTGGTCAAAATCAAAGTAAATATCATGATCACTCATTGTTTCAGAATATTTGTCTAACTATGCAAAGATGTGTTGCATTTTTTAACTACATAAAGATGTGTTGTAGTTGTTTGGTTGTATAAAGATGTGTTGCTGTTTTACCTTGCCTGCCTAAGGCACCTGATTGATCTAATAAAAAGCTTAATGGCCAATAGTGAAGGAAGAGGCATGGGTGGGACCTCTGGGCAGGAGAAGTAAGTAGGAGGAGGAATTAGGCTGGGGAGAAAAAAAAGGAAACAACAGGGAGGCAATAGGGAAATGCCAGAGGCCAGACAGAAACATGCAGGAAGCAGAAAAGTAGGACTTACAGAAGAAAGAAAGAAAGAAAGAAAGAAAGAAAGAAAGAAAGAAAGAAAGAAAGAAAGAAAGTAAGTAAGTAAGGAAGGAAGGAAGGAAGGAAGAAAGAAAGAAAGAAAGAAAGAAAGAAAGAAAGAAAGAAAGAAAGAAAGGAAGGAAGGAAGGAAGGAAGGAAGGAAGAAAGAAAGAAAGGTGAAAAGCCCCAAGGCAAAATGTAGATGAAAGAAACAGGTTAAATTAAGTTAAAAAGAGCTGGTGGGGCAAACCTAAGTTAAGGCCAAACAATCATAATTACTAATGAGTCTCTGTGTCTTTATTTGGGAGCTAGTTGATGGCCCAAAGAAATTTCCAACTACAACTTGTCTTTGCTTTGTTCTCTGACCCACGCCCCCATTCCTGGAAGTTGGAGTCTCCTGTGATTCCCAGAGCCCCAGCTTCACACCACAACTTAGTTCAGTTAGGGTAAGTCCTTGACTATATACATGCACTTTCTTCCTCTTGGACTTTTAAGCAGCTTCCTTGAGAGAAGGGATCATCTTAACCCCCTCCCCACAAGGTCATGTGCTGCTCTAAGTCCCATTGTTGAAGACAACACCAACACAACTCATTGAACATGGAGAGTTGAGCTGATGCCCACATGAGGCCTTCACCCCTATATTCTAGTGTCTTTGGTACAGGAAGGTACACTACATGCTTTCAAAAGAGAAATATAAATACCACACTAGCCACAAACCCTTTGATCTACAACAGTGTCCTACCTGCAAGCTAAGCTAGGGCAATGGTGCACAAAGCTCATGGGAGTAAGCAGCTGATATCCGATTTGACTTCAGGTCCATTCTACAAGATGGAACCCACATTCAACACTGCTATGGTGACCAATAACTTGAGTCTATATGGCCTTAGAACCTAGGGTGGAACTAAATAATACTGTTCTACTAAAATAACGTAGCAATAGAATGACTCCTAAGGATATTCTGTTATACTCGTAGATCAGTGTCTTGCTCAGCCATCATCCAAGAAGCTTCCTCTGCAGCAGATGGAAACAAATACAGAGACTTACAGTCAGACATTACACAGAGACTGAGAGACCTTGGGGCTTTCAGCTCTAAATGGGTTGGATGTCTCCATCAAATATCTTCCCTCAGGGCTCAGAGAACTCTGTGAAAGAAAAAGGCAGAAGACCATAAGAGCCAGAGGGGATGGAAGACACCAAGAAAACAAGACCGTCTAAATCAAATAAGCAAATGTCATATACACTCACAGAGATAAGGCAGCATAAACAGGGCATGCGCGGGTCTGCACCAGGTCCTCTGTGCATATTATGGCTTCCAGTTTATTGTTTAATGGAATTCCTGAGTGTGTAAAGGAATGGGTCTCCATTTCTCGGGTCTTCCCTTGGACTCTCATTCTTCTGTTTGTTTTGTCCAACTTCGATGTGTTAGATTTTGTTTTATGTTATTTTATTTTATTATTATTCCTTAAAAATCTGTTTGTTTTCTAATAAGAGTCAGAAAGGGAGTGGATTCAGGTGGGACAGAAGTAGGGGAGGAACGGGGAGGAGTATAGGGGAAACCACAATCAGGACATATTGTGGGAGAAAGAACTCCCTTTTCAACAACAGAAAAAGGAAAAAGAAGCTCATACACTGCTCTGGCAGAGGATGCAAGTTCAGTTCCCAGCACCCATGTCTGGTGGCTCACAGCTGCATGTGACTCCAACTCCAGCTCCGTATCCATTGCTCCCTTCCGCATACAAGTGGGCACACTCACACAGATACACACACATACATAAACAACAAAAGACAAAAGTATCTTTTAAAAAGTCACCAAGTCCTAGAGAACATGTACAAATGGCTTGTGAGTTTGTGGGGAACTTAAAACTGGATGGTCACTGTCTATAGTCAGGTTGGGGCTGCGTTATTTATGTACGCTATGGCTAAGACAAGGTGTAAGTAAAGGCAAGGTGTAGGTAGAGATTAAGAATTAGCTTCTCCGCCCTTTCTTAGGTCCCCAGACCTCATCAACTTCCAGCTGTGCCTCTGCGATTGATTCTGCACATCCAAGCAGTGATCTGTGAAGCTTCTCACCATCCTCCTCACAAAAGGACCTCACACATTTCCAGTTTTAGCAACTCTAGAGCCTAGGAGAGTACACAGAGAAGAATTAACACCTAACAGAGCATCAACGCTCCAGGAACATGGACCTGCAGCCACATGCCCTTCCCTTCACTGCTGAGTCCCTCCCACACGAGGCTCAGAGAGAGACAAACAGAGAGAAAGAGAGAGACAGAGACAGAGACAGAGAGAGAGACAGAGACAGAGACAGAGAGAGAGACAGAGAGAGAGACAGACAGAGAGAGAGAGACAGACAGAGAGACACAGAGAGAGAGAGAGACAGACAGACAGACACAGAGAGAGAGAGAGATGCTGTGATCATCCCTTAAAAAAAACATCCTGTTCTGTATACAATGATCTGCATACTGTTTCTCGTCTTACCATGATTGCATTCAAAACTTGATCACATTCTATTCATCCTGTCAT
>NC_022013.1:66623176-66628812 GCF_000317375.1 Microtus ochrogaster | reverse complement strand
TAGATAGATAGATAGATAGATAGATAGATAGATAGATAGATAGATAGATAGATGATAGACAGACAGACAGATGGATGATAGATATAAAAGCAGCCTACTTTTCCTGTAGTGTCTCACCTGAAAAGTCACCTGTGTTTCACAGGTTTCAGTGTCTATTTCTTTGCTCACCCCCACCCCACCATTCTGTCCTATGCATGGATTTCACGTTTATTGCTGTGCCTCTGTCTCTTGGTCTCTGTTACAGTGATTTGCTTTTCATGGCCACCAGAGAGGAAAGGAGAAATATTCCCAGATAGTGTCACTGGCCAAACTGCTTCCCAATGAATCCATTTATATTTATTAGTTCCAAGAGTTATTTTTCCCATTAGCAGTGTCTCCTCTCATGATAAAGGAAAGGCTGGCTGTGACTACAATAAGGTCAGCTTCCTAAACGGGCCCTGTCCCCATGCTACTGTGTACCAAGAGCCCTTTCCCTGTTCCAGACCCAACTCAACTCTGAGCCAAGTCCTCCTTGGCTGCACCAAGGAACTGCAAATTGATGGAAAAAATTAAGGCAGAAAAGCAGGCTAAGGACCCAAAACAGAACCATTAAGGAGGCTCCTACAATGAAAGATGCAGCTTGAAGAGCTCACGCTGGATGGTGACCAGCAAAGCCTGGGTTACTGTGTCTTCCTCACCTCTCAGTAACCTAAACAGCATCATGTCTGATGTTAAGTGGCTGGTTAGATACCTGCTGGTTTGAAGGACATTGGGCCTGGAGATCTCCCTCATAATCAACAGCCTATAAAATAAGACTAAAACTTCAGAACTATGCTTACTGATCAGAGGAATGGGACCTGGGTTGAGATGTGTTGTCCCGAATTGCCTAGAAAGTCTTTAATAGATAAGTCGCTAAACCTGGTTGCAGGAAGTCTTAAGGTAAACTACATGGCTGGAGGCTTTTTGGTCAAGAATATGACATACCATTGTCCTGTCCTGTGTGGGCCTGTCAGTCACCTGGGAAGCCCCTCAGGAAGAGCTGCAGAGATGGGAGCCTTTAGAGATGGTGCGAAGTCTGTCTACAACACAGGCTGCGTGTTTTCCCTTCGGCCATTGCTTACTCTTAGCCCTTGAGAATACTCTCCTTTACACGCCAATAAGCTCTGTCTTCTGGTCTTTGCTCTGTGCACCTTCTCTGAATTCTTTCAATGGATATCACAAAGGCTGGAGAGAGAACAGGAATCCAGAACAAGATCCCAACGATGAAGATTGCTTGGTTGGTTGGTCTTGTTTTGTTATTAATCTCTAATTTTTGTACATTCTTATATTTATTTTTCTGTGTACATGTCTTATTTGTCTATATGTCTTTTGTGCTTATGTGTCTGTGCAGGTATGTGGGTTTGTGTGTGTAGAGAGAGAGAGAGAGAGAGAGAGAGAGAGAGTTAGGGGACAACATCGGGTGTTATCCCTCAGGTACTGTCTACCTCTTTGGGGTTTGTTGTTGTTGTTGTTGCTGTTGTTGTTTGAGAGAGAGTCACTTACTGGCCTTGAACTCAGCAAGCAGGCTAGGCTGGCTAACCAGAGAACCCAAATATCCTCCACTTCCCTAGTGTTGGACTTCTGCATTAGCCGCGATGCTGGCTTTTCATGCCTAAGGATTGAACTCAGGCCCCCATGCTTGCAAAGAAAGCGTTTTATTACTTAGCTCCCCCAGGCCGCTTCTGTTTATTTTTTAAAAATCTTACCCCTATTAGGGCTTCTTGCCAGAACCAAAAGATAACTAGCTAGTTTACAATATAAACACTATGAAAATGAAACAGCTAGAAACTGGGCATGAGTTCTGACCACAGACATACAGGATTAAAATATTAACCCAATCAGTGGCAAAATCCCAATCCTTCCGGCCTTCTGTGCTTACTGTGCCCTTCCTCTTTTCTTAGCACTTTTAAAAGGCTCAAAAAAAGTCATGGAGAATCCACTCAAACACTGCTGCCAACAGAAATCATGTTGTGTGCAGTGATGTTCTAGGGCAAATGTCTTAGTAAGCGACAAAGTGACCACGATGACACATGCATTCACATGAAACACACACACACACACACACACACACACACACTGTGAGAGTACAAAGCAGAAAAACTGCAAACTCCCCATAGTAGGGTATGTCTTCCACAAGCCACAGGATACCCAAATAAAAGAACTGTATGCAACCATTTAAAACTATGTTCTAGGGGTTAATGAGATGGGCCAACAGTTCAGAGCACCGGCTACTCTTCCAGAGGACCTGAGTTTGATTGCTAGCACCTCCATGGTGGCTCACAACCATCTGTAGCTTCGCTTCCAGAGAAGCTGACATCCCTTTCTAGCCTCTGTGGGCACTACATACATGTGGTGCACAGACAAAACACTCTGAACACATAAAGAAAATAAACAAATCTTTTTATTTTATAGAAGCCAGGCCTGGTGGTATACAGCTTTAATCCAGCATTCAGGAGGCAGAGGCAGGCAAATCTCTCAGTTTGAGGCCAGCTTGATCTACAGAGAACATTCCAGAACAGCCAGGACTACACAGAGAAACCTTGTCTCAAAATTAATTAATTAAAATAAATTTTAAATTATGTCTTAGGAGAATGTTGTTGCTATAAAGAAACATGAACCAGACAGAAACTATTAAAATATCCTACTACAACCATGTATAGCAAATGTGACCTCGGACTCAAGATCAAGTATTTTTCAACTTTATCAGCTTTCATGAAATATTAATTCTTTGAGTTATAAAAAATGAAAACTCCATGTTTTTCTTCTTTTCATGTGTTTGCATGTGTAGTGTATGGGCTCATGCATGGGAACGTCCAAGGCTGATGTCTGGTATCTCCCATCATTCTTCCTCCTTATTCTGAGGCTGATTCTTCATCAGGTCCAGAGTTTGATGATATGGCTGGTCTCAGTAATAAACTGGTTCCTGGAATTGCCCTGTTTCTGCCTTCTAAGACTGCAATTACTGGTGGGTTGCTATAGTGATGTTTTATTTATGTTTTAATAAATAAAGTTTGTCTGAATATCAGAAGGGCAAAGCTAAACCTCTAGAGGTCAGGCAGTGGTGACACAAACTTTCAATCCCAGGATTTGGGAGACAGAGGCAGATGGATCTCTTGTGAGTTCAAAGTCACCCGGGGCTACACAAGATCAACACAGAAACAAATCCAGGTGCTGGCTCACACCTTTAATCAGAGTACTAGGGAGTCACAGGCCTTTAATCCTAGCGCTAGAGGGAAGAAAGGCTTAGTCTGCTTAGGCTGCTTAGGATGCAGCCACCCAGCCTTGGTAGAGGTAAGACTTCTCTAGTGGTTTAGCTGCTTTGTCTTTCTAGTTTTTGGGTTGAATCCCAATATCTGTCTTGGGTTTTTATTATTTTGCTATAGGTTACCATGTACACACAGCGTCTGTGTGAGTTTTGGGTATCTGAATTTGGTCAGCTTGCTTGCTCAGCAAGCATTTTATGCACTGAGCCAGTTCCCCATACCCCAAGAACCCTATGTTTAAGAACATTGGAAAAGTCAAGATTAATAACAGTAAATTAAGCTTTTTGGCTATCAAGTTTCTCAAATCTTTGATTTCTTGTTTGTTTGTTTGTTTGTTTGTTTTTTGTTTTTCTTCCTTTCCTTCTTACCTTGCTTGTTTTTATACCTCTAGGAATTAAGCCATGCATTCTAGGCAAGTGTCCTACCACCAAACTACAATCCTAGGCCCCATCACTTTGTCAGATCTTTTAAATATGGAGATTGTACCTGACAATCTCCAAGAAGAAGCACAAAGGTGGCCCAGTTCCTACACTTGCTTAGTCATAAGCCTGGCATCCTGAGGACCATATTTAGGAAGAGACAGGTAGATGGGGGTTGGACCACATGTGCTGATAGATTGATGCAGAAATCTAAGATGGATAAAAAGTAATAGCAGTAATTCTATTTTTTATTTGAAGTATGGATTGTTGTTGGGCCCTAACATCTCCCTCAGGAGAAGGGGTGAGAAGGCATAGCATCAATGGCTCAGACATTGGGAGTCAGGTAGAAGGCACCCAGCACACTCATTTATCTAGCAATGGGGAAAAGTTATATACCGTCCCAGCACCCAGGCATTCCTGTCCATTGACATTGCATGGTTACCCCTCATTGGCTAGGCATGATCAGGACCTCTGATAGCACCTGGCAGACTCCAGGTTGGCTCATCTCTTGGCCTGGTAGGCTTTAACTTCCTCCATATCCACTCTTTATTTATTTATTTATCTATTTATTTATTTCATGGTTATTCAGCAGGAGCCAGAGTTCTTTGTTCAGGCCTTGTTGACCCATCCTTAGGAGGGCTCAGTAACTGTACTGCTGTGCCTGTCTTAGGTTAGTCTGCCAAACAAGCTCTTACCCCATCATTGACTACTGACCCTGGAAGAGCCTAGAGAAGATTCCCAGAGAACTGCCAGGATGGGAGGACTAGACAGTAGCCTTCTGAATTACAGATAATCAGGCATGCATAACCTCCTGCAGAGGACTGTGAGAAGGATGCCTAGGGCCATTAACACCTGAAGAGTCACCTTAGTTGCTGTCCGCTATTGCCAGATAAGTTTCATGAGACATTTAAAGGGAATAAAGATTAACAATGCCACCCTGACAATGAATGTATATGTGAACATCCAGGGTGGGATTCAAAATAGCCTTTTTATATTATGCCAAACATTTTCAAAACATGAATTGTCAAAGGTCATAACTTCTGCCCTTAATAAGTCAATTTATTTGAGAGGGCAGTGAGAGCAAGAAAGGGGAATATATGCATTACCCATCCTTGGTTATTCCCTCCTTGGTAGAAGCAGGCTGATTAATGGACAGAAGCATATCTCTTACCAGGACCCATATTGGTGCCATGGTGGTCTAAGGAAAAGCACAAGCAAACTCTCTCCCACGGCTTATCAGGGGATCTGGCAGCTGCCTTTGGAGAGAGATAGGATCTCTCCAGCTCACCAGGGGCAGGGGTGTGTTCCTTGGCAGAGATGCCCAGTGTTTGTAAACTGGGATGAGCCTCTTTTCATCCAAACTAAGAAAGTTCATATGGAAAAGGACCTCTCTTAAGGCCGGATGAGGATCTCTCCTAGCCTCTGGTAAGATAGTCCTGGCTGACAAGTTTTTAAGAGCTCTTGGGCCTCTCCACAATGGCTTGTCCCTGTGGATTTAAGGGGATGCCAGTGGTATGGGAAATCTTTCAGGACCCTGAAAAGTTATTGGATTGTTGAGAAGCATGAGCAGTGCCATAATCAGTCCTAAGTGCCCAAGGTGCCCCACAGCTACCACAGCACACTTAAGGGACTTGATAGTACTGATGGCTTTCCCCGGAAAGGATGAGGGCATAAACAAAGGAGGAACACCTATTTGTTATCACATAAACATATTCAAGATTGCAAAAGGGGACATAGCGTATATATGTGGAATGATGTTGTAGTGGAGACTGATGGCAAGGGATGTTATTCTCACTTTTGGGTGTGGCCATAAAATGGACTTAAACACTAGAGAAGCACAACCTGGGCCAGGGGTGGCAAGGGAGGAGGAGTTGGCAGGTTGGCTCAGCATCCCAAACAGCATGCTGGGCTTTGGGATGGAGGAGGGAGTCCTGGA
>NC_022013.1:66619669-66622706 GCF_000317375.1 Microtus ochrogaster | reverse complement strand
TTATTAATCCATTACACCAATAATCCCAGAACTCATGAGAAAGAGGCAGAAGGATCTCTGTTAGTTCAAGGCCACCCTGGGCTAACACAAGTTTGAATTTGTCTAAAAGAGAAACAGAGCTCACACAAAGGTGATCCCAGCACTTGGGATTTTACGCTTTTATTCCCAGCATTAGGGAGGTGGAGGCAGGAGTGATATGATTGAGTGGAGAGAGGAATATAAGGTGGGAGGAGACAGAAGCTCAGTGCAGTCTGAGGATCACCCCTGAGATCTGAGGATCACCCCTGCAGTCTGAGGATGCTGAATGAGGTACAGTCTGAGGATCGCCCCTGCAGTCTGAGGATGCTGTCTGAGGTACAGTCTGAGGATCTCCCTGAGATCTGAGGATCACCCCTGAGATCTGAGGATTGTCCCTGCAGTCTGAGGATGCTGTCTGAGGTGCAGTCTGGGGATCGCCCCTGAAATCTGAGGATTGCCCCTGAGATCTGAGTATTACCCCTGAGATCTGAGGATAGCCCCTGAGATCTGAGGATTGCTCCGAGATCTGAGGATCGCCCCGGAGATCTGAGGATTGCCCCTGAGATCTGAGGATCACCCCTGAGATCTGAGGATCACCCCTGAGATCTGAGGATTGCCCCTGAGATCTGAGGATAGCCTCTGAGATCTGAGGATGGTCCCTGAGATCTGAGGATAGCCCCTGAGATCTGAGGATCGCCCCTAAGATCTGAGGATTGCCTCTGAGATCTGAGAATCACCCCTGAGATCTGAGGATTGCCCCTAAGATCTGAGGATTGCCCCTGAGATCTGAGGATCGTCCCTGAGATCTAAGGATCGCCCCTGAGATCTAAGGATCGCCCCTGAGATCTGAGGATCACCCCTAAGATCTGAGGATTGCCCCTGAGATCTGAGGATCGTCCCTGAGATCTGAGGATCACCCCTGAGATCTGAGGATCACCCCTAAGATCTGAGGATTGCCCCTGAGATCTGAGGATCGTCCCTGCAGTCTGAGGATGCTGTCTGAGGTGCAGTCTGAAGTAATTAAGTGGAGGATGAAGTCTGAGGACAACAGGATCACCCCTTTGGTTTGAGGATTAGGTAGAGGTAAAAGGTCTCTCTAGTGGCTGGCTGTACTGCTTCTTTTATCTTTTAGCTTTCACCCCCTAATATCTGACTCCAGGTTATTATCAAGAACAATTAGAATTTGTGCTACAGAGCCCCTTCTGCTTAACCTTTCTCTAGGAAGAGTTGAGGTGGCCCTTCAAGGGAAGATCATAAGATCTAAGATCATAAAGCAGAAAGCCAGGATCATCAAAAGAGAAAGAAATAAACACACCAAGCATGAAGCTAGCACAATGCTTAGGACTGAGCAAAATCATCATCATCATAATAATAACAACTCTGAAGCAGGGAACAATAGTGCACACCTATAACTCTAGCACTCGGGAGGCTGAGGCAGGGGATCACTGTGAGCTTGAGGCCAGCATTGGCTACATAGTAAGTTACAGGCCAGCCTGAAATATATGATGTCTTCTCAGTCAGTGTTCTATTGCTGTGAAGAGACACCATGACAGTGAAAACTCTTATAAAGGAAAGCACTTTATTGGGGCTTGAGTTCAGAGGCTTAGTCCATTGTCAGGATGGCAGGAAGCATGGCAACATGCAGGGAGACATGGTGCTGGAGAAGGGATTGAGGGTTGTACATCTGGATTCACAAGCAGCAGGAAGAGACACACACTGGGCATGGCTGGAGCATTTGAAAATCCAGTAACACACTTCATCCAACAAGGCCACACTTCCTAATCCTGACAGTAGTACTTCATAATGATAAAGCATCCAGATATATGAGCTATGGGGGCCAATCCTACTCAAACCTATATGACAAATCCTATAGTCACATATGGTGACAGTAAGGCCAGTGTGGGCCACACAGTGAGGATTTGTCTCAATAATATAATTAATCAGTATCATTAACATCAAAACCAAAATGTACGTTGAGCTCCCTAGCAGCCAGGGGAAAATGAGAAATGTGATAGGTAGTGGCAAAGATCAGAGAAGTGAGCATTTGGCATAACTCAGATGAGAAACAGGAGGGCTTCCAGGTCTGAAT
Organism: Microtus ochrogaster; assembly: GCF_000317375.1. Taxonomy (NCBI): domain Eukaryota; kingdom Metazoa; phylum Chordata; class Mammalia; order Rodentia; family Cricetidae; genus Microtus; species Microtus ochrogaster. The sequence goes on along the minus strand of NC_022013.1, from coordinate 66,620,599 downwards.
TCTAAAGGAAACATTTTCCACACACTTTGTACCCAGAACATTGACACATATTTATGCTAGGCAATGTGCTTCACTGGGATTGTATAACAGATTCTCAAAGAAGGATTTTATACGGCTGTTTTTCAATGAGTAGTTACCGTATGAATTAATAAGTCAATGAATAAAGAAGTGAGGGATAAATCTCTACCAGCCAGACTGCCTTCCCCTTCCACAGAGCACATGACTTTAGGCGTGTGTGTGGTGGTATGAAATGCCCGATGGAGGCTGCTATCCCCCCTGAGGTAAGTCACTTTAAAACCTCAGTTGGATAGTAATAAAACCCTTCGATCGAATGAAAATGATAGAATTGCTCAGACTCTTTTCTGATAGTTCGGGCGTTGTCTGTGAGGCTTGTCTAACTAGGTCTTATGGGTTCATGGAGCTTATCTGATGGAGGAGTCCCTGCCTACATGGCCCTCAACTGAACAACAGATAAAGAAATGTGGTACATTTACACAATGGAGTACTACTCAGAGGTTAAAAAAATGATATCTTTAAATTTGCAGGCAAATGTACAAAACTAGAATAAAACATCCTGAGTGAGGTAACCCAGACCCCGAAAGACAAATATAATATTAATCACTCAAAGTGGATACCAGGCATAAAGCAAAAGATAACCAGCTTACAATCCACAACCCCAAAGAAGCTAGAACCCTCATCCAGAAATCCACAGCTAACCGTTGAGTCAAGCTCCTGGAGTACAATCGAGGATCAACACTATGAACAAAGGGGTCAAGACCATGGTGGGGTAACCCACAGAATCAGCTGATCCTAGCTAGTGGAAGATCACTGACTCCTGACTGACAACTTGGGAACCTACATAGGACCAAATTAAGACCCCTGAATACAAGTGACAGTGGTGTGGCTTGGGCAGTGTATGAGGCCACAGGC
>NC_022013.1:66617624-66618899 GCF_000317375.1 Microtus ochrogaster | reverse complement strand
GCCTTTAATCCCCGCACTCGGGAGGCAGAGGCAGGCAGATCTCTGTGACTTCGAGGCAAGCCTGGTCTACAAGAACTAGCTCCAGGACAGGCTCTAAAACTACAACAAACCCCATCTCGAAAAACCAGAAAAAACAAAAATTATACTGTTAGATGCAGTTCTACTTCTGACTTTCCCCTGTAATATAACGTGATAAGCATTTTCTGCTAGCAACGAAGCATTAAACGATTATTTAAAAGCTATCTGCATCAGGGACAACAAGAGGCAGTAACCCCTGTGTTCTCTAGCACAGGCAGTGTTCTCCACATTTTCTAAATTAAAATCAAGATGAGCAACTCTGGCCCTTGGAGAAACCAAATTCAGTATCGTAGAAGCAATGTCACCGGGAGGCCAGCAAATCAAGGCACTGCGGATGAGGACGGAACATTAACCTCCTATGAGGCTGAAAGCTGCTGGGTTTCATGTTGCTACAATTTACAAATGTACCGAGGAATGTGATCCCCCAGTGGGCTGCCTCTCCCCATGTGAGTGCAGAATCTGACCTCCAGCAGCAAGCTTGGATTACCCACCTGAAGCCCTGAAAATCAAGAAAAGGCGGAAAAGGCCTCCCCAACATATAGGTGCTTCCTTCTTCATGTAGAGGCCTGGGTGGGGGCAGGGCCGAAAGGACAGGGTCCTGGGACAAACTCCTGAGCCAGCCAGAGCTAGAAGGGATGAAGTATGTGCTGGTTTAGTTACAGAGTACATTTGCACAGTAACCCTAGGACAGGATGAGGAAATCCAGTGTCAAAATCAGTTGTCCTAAGGTTCATGGTAGAGTGTACGCTTAGCTGGAGTGCCAACATGGAAACACACACACACACACAGACAAACACAGACACACACACAGATACACACACACAAACACGCACACATACACACAGACACACACACAGACACATACACAGACCCACACACAGACAAACACACACATACACACAGACACACACAGAGACACATACAGAGACACACAGACAGACACAGAGACAAACACACACATATACTTAGACACACACAGAGACAAACACACACACAGACACACATACAAACAGACACACACACATATACACACACCAGCTGTTCCACAAAAGAAAAACCTTGACTAACTCTACTAAGAAGCTTGAATATAATCAGGAGCTTACTGAGGAGCAGCTGAGAGCCGCAGAACAAGGAAACGGGCCAACCAAGGTCCTGAGGTAGACAGAGATGAGTGAGGTGTAGGAAGATGGAGAAAAC
>NC_022013.1:66614190-66616124 GCF_000317375.1 Microtus ochrogaster | reverse complement strand
TAAAATCCCAACACAATTCTTTACATACCTTGAAAGAACAATTATCAATTTCATATGTAAAACAAAAAGCCCAGGATAGCTAAAAACAATTCTATATAACAAAAGAACTCCCAGAGGTATCACCATCCCTGAATTCAAGCTCTACTACAGAGCTATTGTAATTTTAAAAATTAAAAAAGCTCACGGCATTGACATAAAAATAAACAAGTTGATCAATGAAATCAAATTTAAGACCCAGACATAAATCCGCACACCTATAGATACCTAATTTAGGATAAAGAAACAAGAGGTATACAAGGGAATAAAAGAAAGCATCTTCAACAAATGGAGCTGATACAACTGCAATTCAGCATGTAGAAGAGTGTAAATAGATCCATATCTATGACCCTTCATAAAACTCAAGCCCAAGGGGATGAAAGACCTCAACATGAAACCAGATGCACTAACTTGATAGGCAATAAAACAGGAAATATTATTAATGCATTGGTACAGGAAACAATTTTAGAACAGAACACCAATAGCACAAACACTAAGATCAATAATTTAAAAAATGGGACCTCATGAAACTGAAAACTTCTGTAAGGAAAGGACACCATCAATAGGACAAAACAGCAGCTTGCAGAATGGGGAAATATTTTTACCAACTCTAAATCCAACAGAGGGTTGATAGTCAAAATATATAAAGAACTCAAGAAACTAGACATCAACAAGCCAAATAAGCCAATTAAAAAATGGGGCACAGATCGAAACAGAGAATTCTCCACAGAGGAATTTCAAATGACAGAGAGAAATCTTCAACATCCTTAGTCATCTGAGAAATGCAAATCAAAATGACTCTGAGATTCCATCTTACACCTGTTAGACTGGCTAAGATCAAAAACACAAGTGACAGCTCATGCTGGTGAGGACATGGAGCAAGGGGAACACTCCTACACTGCTGGTGGGAGTGCAAACTTGTACAGCCACTTTGGAAATCAATATGGATATTCCTTAGAAAGTTGGGACTCTACCTCAGGACCCCGCTATACTACTCCTGCAAAGGATGCTCCACCCTACTACAAGGACACTTACTCATCTATGTTTATAGCAGCTTTGTTTGCAATGTCCAGAAACTGGAAACAACCTAGATATCCCTCAAATGAAGGAATAATAAAGAAAATATGGTACATTTGCATGACAGAATATTATTCAGTTGTTAAAAAGCAACATTTTGAAATTTACAGGCAAATGGATGGAATTAGAAAAAGAAATCATCATGAGTGAGATAACCCAGACCCAGAAAGACAAACATGGTATATACTCACTTATAAGTAGCTACTAGCTGTGAAGGATAATCATGCTACAATGCACAGACTCAGAGAGGCTAAGTAATGAGTAGGGTCCAAGGGGGACACAGATCTCTCCTTGGGAAGGGGAAATAGAACAGATTTCAGGGGTGGACTGGGGTGGGTGAGGATGGGAACAGGAGGGAGCAGGTGGAGAGTAGAGGGAGAAATATTTGCAGAGATGGCTGGAATTGGAGGGTAGTACCAGTGAGATAGAGACCTAAGGCAACGGAAACTCCCAGGAATCTATGAGGCTGACCCTAGTGAAGACCTCTAGTAATGGGGGATATGGAGCCTGAACTGGCCACTTTCTGTAACCAGGCATGGCTTCCAGGGGAGGGACTGGGACATCAACCTAGCCACAAAGCCTTTGACCTACAATTTGTCATGACTCCAAGATGTTCTGGGGTAAAGATGGTGCAGAAATTGTGGGAATGGCCAACCAATGACTGTTCAACTTGAGACCCATGCCATGAGAGGGATCCTAGACCTGACATTGCCTGGAGGGCCAGGACCCAGAGGCTGGATGGTCCAGAGACCAGGAGAGAACCAAACATGTTAGGCAGAAAAAGTCAATGAAATGATTCCTTATGATACTCTGCAATACTT
>NC_022013.1:66596296-66613225 GCF_000317375.1 Microtus ochrogaster | reverse complement strand
CCCAGGATCTAGCCACCTTCCACTGGGCCCTGTCTCTGAAAGGTTCCACCACTCACCCAGGTAAAACACAAGGTCTCACCCGTCCAGCACGGAAACCTCTAGGGACCAGTGCTACCAACACCACAGCTCTGCTCTTCCTCTGCCTGAGCTCACTCTGCAGTGGCCCGCCCTGCAAACTTACCCTGCCTGTTTCTCCACACCAGTCTTTCAACTACAACTCAGATGAAAAGTCCTTGGATGGCATCAACAAGACTGGGGTGCACTTGCCCCAAGTGGGGGGAATGCTGGAAATGCAGTGACCCAAACAGAATTTAGCACACAGGTGTCCAATTATCATGGAAATAGAGAGCCATTTATAAACAGAGGCAGGAAGATGTACGCAGCCCAGGACTGCGAAGGAGCTACATCTCTACGCAGGAAGACTGCCTTTTATGCAATGACAGCCTCCATCTGTCTAAAAGCCACTTACATAAGCACCCCCTTCTCCTGCCTTCACGGGCCCTACATCCCTGCTGCGAACCATTCTTCTCTGCTGGTGAATGCCAAGACAATGGCTAACGCATGAACAACTTCATGTAGCCCAGGGCAAGCTGCTAAGGAGAGAAGACCCCCAGTAGATCACCTGCTTTAGAAGTACATAGGAGCCCCGCCTCCTGGCTTGGTTTCCCACTTCCTGGGCCCCTGAGATGTGGAGGGCAAACAGGCCATCACCATTCTCCTGGTATCTGAAAGCCCATGTTGGGAACAGCTCTCTCAGCAGCCTCCTCTTTGAAGGGGCAAGTGAACACGTGTGTGCGCACATCAAAAGGTGGAGGAGTTGAGGCCATTTGAGCAAACCCACTACTTCATCTTTTGTGCTCAGAGACCCACTCTGGGTGTGTACTTGCGCACAGTGGAGAGCTCTTCCCCACCTGTAATAGCATAGCATTTCATCTGCATTCCCAATGCGAGCAGTTTGGAGGCGCATTAAAGCCTGACAGCGGTGACGGCCTCTTTGCCCTCCACATCTCAGAGGCTCAGGAAGTAGCAAAGCAAGGCAGGAGGTGGGGCTGAAGGGCACAAAGATCTCACAGGGACAGTGGAGACATTCTCCCCAACTTCCAACGTCTGCCCTCTAGGTTAACCTCAAGCTCACGCTGCCTTCTGTAGTCTCGCACCTAGGAGAGGCCAAATGAGTGGCATAGTCAAGCTACCAGAGGCCTGGCCTGAGTGTAAACACAGGGAAGATGTCAACTTGGTCTGGGCTCTGTTATTTCCTAGTTATGTGACCTACAGAGTTGTTCACTGAATCTCCCCCTCATTTACAAGGCATCAATAGTCCCCAAGGCATCACCTTCGAGCAACACTGCCTCCATCTTAGTAAGATCAGCTGTGTGCTCTTAAAGGCCATCCTCCAAGCTTGCTGACTGTTGACATTCTCTCATAGAAGGGGTCAGGGGTAGAGGGTCAACAGACCCTCACCTGAGATCCCAGCATTTCTCCCAGACAATTTGTCTGCAATTCCATGCTCCAGGGTCTCTGAAGTGCTAGAGTATATAGGCTGAGAAGGGCTAACGGAGGGGGCAGGGCTCCATCTAGGCAGCTGTAGGGAAGCATCATCCATGTAGGATGACAAGTTTTACACAGCAGTTCCTGTCAACACTTCACACATACTCCAGAAGAAGTTCCTTGGCTGCCCAGGGTGACCTTGGGTGGAATCCTCCTTTGCTTTGCCCCGGGATTCATAAGGAAGAGGGACAGGAAGAGGGACGATTTGCTTACGTCCCTCCAGGGAAGGAATTCTGGCAAAACAGTCATCTACTTATCAGATTAAAAGAGGTGATTGTGTGCAAAAAACTTGATTCAGGCTCTGTCTCAAAAAGAGCATCAGTCCATGCGGCAAACTTTGTCATTATCCAATCAGTTACCTCTTACTAGACTAGACCTTGGTAAACTGTGCCTGGTACACAGCTGGTGCTCAATTATGTATTTGTTGAATTAATGATCAAATATAAGCCTGAACCACAGTATTAAGGTCATCTTCCCTTCCTCTTTCTTCCTTTCTCCCTTCTTTCTTTCATTGACAGCATAGACTGACCCTACCGAGCGAGGCAAGTGTTCTATTACTGAGCTAAGACTCCAGCCCTCACCATTTTTTTTTAAACACAAGGTCTTTCTAAGTTTCCCAGGCTGGCCTTAAACTCACTCTGTAGCTCAGGCTGGCATTGAGTGATTCACCTGCCTTGGCCTCCTAAGTAGCTGGGATTACAAACCTGTATCACCACGACTAGTTATTCATTCATTTATTCATTCATTCATTCATGCATGCATGCATGCATACATTCACTGTTTTGTGGTGTTTTGTAGTTTGTCTGTTTTAAGCAAGTGCTCTACCACTGAGCCACCTTCCCAGCCTTATATTTATGTGCTAATTTGTTTAGGCCATGGGGGCCAGGTATTTGGGCAAACATTATGTTCTGGAAAATTCTGCAATAGAGTTTTTTTAGATGAGTGGTGGTAGTGGTGGTGAGGGGGACCATGGAGCTCCGCATATACTAAACACGAGCTATGTCCTCAGCCTCCAAGATAAACACTCAAATGGGCAGACTCAGTAAAATCAATTATCCTGCATAGTATGTGTGCCTCACCAAAGCACGTGGACGCCTTGGCTAAACCAAATCTGACCTTCTCAGAGCAAAAGCAAATGAATGCTTCTGCCACTATCTTTGAACCTGCAGTGTAAACTTCCTGGGTTTTGTGTTACCCCACTGTCTGGAATTTAGATAAACAGTTATTTTGTTTGTTTGTTTGTTTTTTCGAGACAGGGACTCTCCGTAGCTTTGGAACCTGTCCTAGAACTAGCGCTTGTAGACCAGGCTGGCCTGGAACTCACAGAAATCTGCCTGCCTCTGCCTCCCAAGTGCTAGGATTAAAGGCGTGTGCTACCACTGCCCGGCTTTAGATCAACAATTCTTAAAACAAAGCTCTTAGCAGGGTATTACATTCACCTTTATCCCCAGTCCTGAAAAGGCTAAGACAGGTAGGTCCATAGTTCGAGGCCAGCCAGTAGTGGTAAATACTAACAGAACTGAATGTGGTTAGACTAACTTCCCAGGCTGCCCTCACATTTCTCAAAAGAAGAGAGAGGACTGGAGGCTGGGGGTGTAACTCAGTGATTCTAGCTCTTGCCCAATATGGACAAGGTCTGGGCTCTCTCCCAGCATTGCAAAACTAACTAGCAAATTTCTCTGGGGACACCACCCTATTGGTTGAGTTTCCCTGAAGAGCCCTAGCTTCTACAGGACCTAGTCCATTAATAGAGAAACAGCTAAGAGCCTGGAAACAGAACTAATGTCAAGTTCCAACACCTGTATGAGCTTAGCTAACCAGAGTCACACCCATATAAGCAGATTCACTTATCTGAATCACAGGCAGTCTTGAACGGCTAGAAATCAGGATTCCTACTTCAAGAGAAGGGGAAGGTGAGGTTCAGAGAGATCAGTTAAGTTTCCCATGGCAGTAAATTGCAAAAGTGACCGCAGTTCCTCACGGCTCCCTGTTTTTAAGCTCTTTGCTATATTACAGGTCTATCTGCTCCAACTCAAATGACTGTGGGATTTGTTTCGGCCAGTGGGATGTGAGCAAAGATGTCGTGGGCAGTGCTTATGTGACGGGTATGCTGTTACTCTCAGTTCTATTGAGCATGCGAGCATGGCCTGAACAGTCTGCTGGGAATGGGAAAATAGGGGGCCAGAGTTCAGGCATCCCCTATACGCACGCCATTTCATCCAAGGTCACCGCAAGAAATGTAAGAGACCTCAATCCAGAAGAGCAGAGCTGCCTGGCCGAGGAGCCCCAAAACCACTCCCGCTTTGTGTGACCTGGGGTGGAACTCCATGATATTGATTCTAGCTGGATACTGACGTCCAGGGCTCAGCACACTGACCAGGCCCGCCCACCAGCTCAGTCTGGGTTCATCTGGAACAGCAGGGGAGACAGATGTCACAAGAAGCTACGCCATCTTACCAATGAGACAAAACTCTTAATAAGTCTAGCAAAGGTTCCTTTGTACTTTCAGCACAGAAGAGTGGCATTCTTTTTTCTTCTCAAGGGGTACCCAATAAACAGCAGGCTAAGCAGGGAATCAGGCATGTCCCAGAAAAGTAGGGGTTAGCAACACAAAAATGAGAAGATTTTTAAAAAAAAGGATAAAAGAAAAACTTGATATTTCAAAAAATAAGCATTGAAGTAGTCATGCTAACTTTTTTAGAATTCCTTATGTTACTTTATGGTTTGGGGCTTTTCAGAATGAGCATTGCGGCTAAAGAGGGGAGTGTGGTTCCAGAATCAGCCACAGTTCTGGGGTCCCCTAATAGGCCAGTGTGGTTGACGGAGCTAGTACATTTGCTGTCCTTAAGCTGCCTGTACAGGCCAGATCTATGTTCATCTCAATAGCCATGACAGAGTAGGGTATGCAGAGAGGGCAAGGAGAGCTGGGGGTGGAGGGACACTCAGGGACACCCGAGAAAAAGGAGCTGAGCTCCTGCAATCTGTTTCCTTCTGCTTCTGCCTATGAATCATCTACATCTACACTCCCTCACAACTAGCATATTACATAAATAATGTACAAAATGAGCAAAATCAAGCCTCCACCACCACCACGGATGAGCCCGACCTTGCACTATCATGGAAGAGCGAGGAGAGGCTGCTTTGGGCTCTGGGACCTCTCCAAAAGAGCAAGGTTTGCTTTAGTTCTTGCCATTACTAGAGCTTTTTAGAATCAGCCACCTTGGAGTTCAAGCACTTAGGAAATGATCTTCAATGTCAATTTCTCACCCAGTAAAATGTCTGAGGAAGATAATCAAAGTAGGCTTGCACACCAACAAACTGGGCGATCTGGGGACTTGGAACGCCGGTGGCATCCAACTTTAGGTGAGAGTGGGCATAGGAGGAGGAGGATCGCTAATTAAATGACCAAAATTGTAAGTGCTGGACTCCTTTGAAAACTCTGGAGTGAGGCTCTAGACTGTTTCCTCCATGAGCCTCAAAGCCTGCTAGAAAAGATCATGGCTGGGCCAAGCTGAACAGCGAACAACAGGCGCCAACTTGCTTCCTGGAAAACAGGTGTGGAAGCAAGGGGGCAAAATGGGCCACAGTCAGATTATGCGGAAAAGGAGAGAAAGGAGAAGCAAGGCAAAGGAAGAGAGGAGGAAAGAGGGGGAACTTGGAAGAGCTGGGACTGAGTACTAGCATTGGCAGAATCACAGTAAGACTCCTGACAGTCCCAGGATGTCACTGCTGTTACTCCTGTATAGACGAAAGAACTGTGCTTAGGCAACTTGCCTGAGATCTTTTAGCCAAGGTATCTAACCAAAACCCAGGACCTAAGTCACGGTCTTCTCCTGACTCCTGTCAAGCTACTTACCAGAAGGAGAGCTGCAAAGTCCTTCACTTTGTTTTTGTTTGTTTGTTTGTTTTTGTTTGTTTTTCAAAGCAGGGTTTCTCCATGTAACAACACTGGCTGACCTGGAACTCACTCTATAGACCTGGCCTGCCTCAAACTCACAGAGATCCGCCTGCCTCTGCCTTCCCAGTGCTGGGATTAAAGGCGTGCACCACCATCACCTGGCATCCTTCACTCTGTATCAACACGAGAAATGACTGTTCTCAAAGTACATTTTTTTTCTTTCTTTGTTTCTTTTTCTCTTCCTTCTTTTATTTGTTTATTCTTCTTTTGTAGCTCACACCCTAACTACAGTTTCCCCTCCTTCAATTTCCCCCAAGCTCCTGCCTCACCCCCTCTCTCCCACACCCATTTTTTTCTCCATTTCTCTTCAGAAAAGAGCAGTTATGTCTGCCCAAGGTACCTTCTGATTAGTTTAATTAAAAGTGACTTATGATTTCTTACCTCATGATCTTTTCTTTTCTTTTGGTTTTTCAAGACAGGGTTTCTCTGTAGCTTTGGTTCCTGCCCTGGAACTAGCTCTTGTAGACCAGACTGACGACGAACTCACAGAGATCCGCCTGCCTCTGCCTCCAAGTGCTGGAATTAAAGGCGTGCGCCACCTCCACTCAGCATTATCTCATTTTGTACACCTCCTGCTTCCTCAGCTGCTGGATGGCGTCTCTCTGACTCTGCCATTCTTTTTCCCGTCCTTCTCTTAGTTTGGTTGTCCTGCCTATAATTCCTATCTGGCTACCGGCCAATCAGCTTTTTGTTAAACCAATCTGAGTGACAAATCTTCACAGTATACAAATGGATTATTCCACAGCACATATGGTATTGGCATTTTAAAAACAAACAGGTTGATGAGTGGAACCAAATTGAAGACCCAGAGACAAATCCACACACCTGTGGACACCTGTTTTTTGATAAACAAGCAAGAGATACACAAAGGAAAAAAGAAAGCGTTTTCAGCAAATGGTGCTGGTCTAACTGGATGTCAGCACGTAGAAGAATGCAGATAGATCCACATGGTCACACTGCACAAAACTCAAGTCCACGTGGATCAAAGCCCTCATCATAAAACCAGATACACTGAACCTGATAGAAGAGAATGGGGAATAGCCTTGAACACATGGACACACAAGACAGCTTCCTGAACAGAATACCAATAGCCTAGGCACTACAATCAAAACTCGATAAATGGGACCTCATGAAACTGGAAAGCTTCTGTAAGGCAAAGGACATTTTGTCAGGAGGACAAAATGGCAGCCCATGGAATGGGGAAAGATTTTCACCAAGCCCACATCTGACTGAGGGCTAATATCCAAAATATATAAAGAACTCAAGAAACTAGCCATCAACAAACCAAAATTAAAAGCCAATTTAAAAATGGAGTACAGATCTAACCAGAGAGTTCTCAGCAGAGGGATCTCAAATGATCGAGAAACACTTAAAGAACTGTTTGACATCCTTAACTATCAGGGAAATGAAAATCAAAACGACTCTAAGAGTCCCTCTTAAGACTGTCAGAGTGGCCAAGATCAACAACTCTAAGTCTTTGATAAAAAACTTGGACTTGGAGCAAGGGGAGTACTCCTCCACTGCTGGAGGGAATGGAGTATTTATTTCTGAAATAAGTTTTAGCCCGAGTCTGCCTTAGATGTACACCGCATGAATTGTTTTAGTGGATATTTCTTCCTCCACACACCCCCTCTCAGCTGTTCTTCCTCTTTCCTTTCCTTCCAGGTTTTCTTGATGTTTCCTTTGCTAAGACAGGATCGTGCTGTGTAGCCTGGGATAACCTTGAACTAACAATCCCCCTGCCTCACCTCGCCACCAAGTGCTTACACGCTCTTCTTAGAAATGCTGTTGGCTGATGCCGTCCTTCATTTAGCGTGTGTGAAAGTTACTTATCTATTTCTGTGTTAAAACACCATGACCAAGGCAACATAGAAGGAAGGATTTACTCATTTAGCAGCTTCAGAGAGACAAGAGCCTATCACAATCGAAACACGGCGGCAAGTGGCAGGCACGGTAGCTGGAGCAGGAAGCTGAGGGTTCGTGTCTTAGATTCTAAACGCAAAGCAGAATGCTCACTCAAAATGATGTGAGTATTTAAATTCTCAAAGCCCATCTCCAGTGACACACCTCCTCCAACAAGTCTCCCCCAAACAACAACAACTGGTGAACAAGTATTCAAATGCCCGAGACTACAGGGGACATGTCCTTCAGGCCACCACAGTTCCCATTCATTCTTTCAAGAAATACTACTGAGTCTCCTAAGTTCCAAGAGTGCGCTGATATTTTAGGACTGAGCAGAAGAAATCGCCCTCAGTCTATATATGGGGCTGTCCAGGACAAATCATTCAGAATTCAGTCTACTAGGGGAACCTAAGAGTCAAAAAAGATGTGGACATAAGGAAAGAATGAGCCATGAAGGCTGTATTGTAGCCAGCGTTATTCCAAATGGGGAAAAATCAGGAGTATTCCCTAAAATCAGGGCTGTGACAAGGGCACCCCACTTTCTCTACTTTTAATCAATAAAGTACTTGAAGTGATAGCAGAAGAAGTAAGATTAGAGAAAAAAAATACAAACAGGAAAGGAAGAAGTTGAATTATCCTAATTTGCAGACAACATAATCTTGTACTGAAAAGACCCTAAAGACTCTACCAAAAGCTCAAAGTTGAGAGAGAGAGAGAGAGAGAGAGAGAGAGAGAGAGAGAGAGAGAGAGAGATTAATTGAATAGGCATTTCTCAAAGGAAGAAATTGAAAAAAACAAGAAATACTTTATGAAGTGTTCCACATCCTTAACCATGAGGGAAATGGAAATTAAAATACGGAGGTTAGGAGTAGCAGGACATGTCTTTAGTCTCAGACTCAGGAGGCAGAGGCAGGTAATGTGAGGTCAGCCTAGTCCACAGAAGGAGTTCCAGGCCACTGTGGGCACATAGGGGGAGTAGAGATTATATCTCAGTCATAGTGGGTAGGATTAGAAAGACGGCAAATGCGGGTAGGAATGTGGAGACAAAAGAAGGCTCGTCTGTTGCTGGAGGGATGTCAACTGGTAAGCCAGTGTATGAACAATGGAAACCAGAAGAGAGGATCCTTCAAAAGGTAAAAATAGAGCTAAGTAATCCGGAGACCTATCCTGGATGTTCACTCAAAGGATTTAAGTCAGCACAACACAGAGACATTTGCAAATTCATATTTGTTGCTGCTCAAGTCACAATAACCAAGATATGAAACCACTCGAGATATTTAAGTTCATCAAATCGATGAGGAAAGTGTGGTATGTCTACATGATAGAGTTTGATCTAGCTGTGGAAAATGATGTAGGAAAATGGATGGAACTGGAGATTATGTTCATCAAAATAAGCAGATTGGGAAAGACAAATATCACATGCTTCCTCTCACCTGCAGAATTTAGCTTTAAATTTATGTAGATTTGTGTATGTGCATGACAAAGTAGAAGGAGACCATAGGGAGTTGGCGGAAGAGATATACGGGGACAAGGGGAGAGGGGAAGGAGAGGCTAATAGAACTGATGAGACACAACACGAGGGGGGCACTATTTGTAGAGAGCAAGGGCATCTGCAAGGGAGAATGGGGTCAAATTAAACAAGAGTGAGCAAACTCTCATTATATAAGACCTAAATATCTGAATAACCATCTCTAAATGACTAAGTGATTATCAACCCCCAAGTCACCCACATGCATACAAGAAATTAAAAATTAGAAATATAGCATTATGCTCACAATCCACCATTTCCTCATTTGATTCCAACCAGTACAGCACACTCCCAAAATAAAACAAAAGAGTCAAACATTTCAGCATTCCAAAACTGGACTAAAGCCAGTACACTGGGCTCCTGCTGTAGAATAACCAAGACCCTTTCAGTAAGCCTATAAATAAATTTCAGCAGATGCTTGGACTCAAAGGGTCTAAGTGGAAAAGCGGCCCACTGGTCCTCAGAACTGTGAGCATGGCCTCTTTTCCTCCTGCTGCCCCAGTATTAGAAGGTTATACTTGGGGAGCTTCCAAATGATAGGTTACCGCTAGGAAATGCTAGGAAGGCATGCACCCCGTGGTGAAGAGAGTAACTATGGTGTCCTAGTTACAGGACACCTCTCTAAGAGTCCAACGGATGTGAGTGGTGAGAGCCGCGGCACCGATGCTAAGCTCCCTGCTGAGTGGCTCCTTCTCTGCCAGTGACCTCTCAGGATGCCAAATTACAAATCAGGATTCTAGCCTCCACTACCCTGGTGTCAGAGTGGGCATGGCGCCATTTCCGCATATTTCCCAAAGTAACTGTGTTCATTCAACTCAAAAAGAGGAAGGAGCCAGCAGCCCCTCTTAGGAGGCAGTAGAGCACAGGACCACCCCGCAGCAAAGGCAACAGACAACAGGAGCAATTGGAAATAAACTAGGAATTTCCCCTTCTTGCCTTTGCTGAAGATAAAGTGCCTGAATATCTCCGTGTTTGATCCACGGCCACTGAACGGATAGAGAGATGACAGCGATGGGGAGCACGAACTGTGCTCCTGGCCTAGCCCGTTGCCTTACTTACTCTCTAGCGTGATGAAGAGACACCATGCCCAAGGCAACTTTTATAAGAGAAAGCATTTAACTGGAGGCTTGCCTGCAGTTCTAGGGGTTAGACAATGGCCATCAAGGTGGGGTGTGACAGAATGCAGCCAGCTGCTGAAGCAGAGGCTGAGAGTTGCATTTTGATCTTCAAGCAGAGAGAGAAACTGGGCCTGGCACAGCTTTTGAAAACTCAAAGCCCACCTCCAGTGACACACTTCCTCCAACAAGGCCACACCTCCTAATCCTTCTAATCCTATTAAAGGGTTCTACTCTCAGGTGGCTACGCAGACAAATAGATGAGCCCATGTGAGCCATTCTTATTTAAACCACCACATATTGCATCCTCATTACTTCATTAAACTTACTGCCCTAGTGTCCATGAAGTCATACAGCCCCCATCTGTCATGGAGAAAATGAGTCCTACTACATGCATCATTTCTCCAGAGTCACGGAGCTTCCCAGGACTCTGGGCTTGGTAGGCCCTAAGATGTACACAGTTTGAATATATCTACTTTAAGGACAAGAGCATAAAAATACAAACACAAATTTAGGCATTGTATTAGTAAGGGTTTCTAGAACAGAGCTAATAGAATGAGGGATTTATTGGGTCGACTTACATGATATGAGCAGCTCAATCCATGTGTCTGGATGCTATGAACCCAGTGCTAGTTCAGTTCATGTTGGAAGGTTAAGGAATCTGGAATTTGATGCCAACAGCAGCAGCAGCAGCAGTAGCAGCACAGATACACTTACCAGCTGGAGGCAAAGGCAAGCAGGCAAAAAGCAATGACTTTTTCCTTCAACCTCCTTATATCTGGGTGCCTTACTTTCCAGGGGTGGGTCTTCCCCTCAGTTAACCCTTCCAGGAAATCCCCATACAGAGGCATCCAGGGGTGAATTTCTGAGTTGAAGCCAGATCTAATACAATAAGACTAACCACCATAGGCTAACATCACAGCCTAGTCCAGGATTTTTCTGTTTTGAAAGAAATAAGCAACTACAACAAATTGCAGGTGTTCAGGTACAAAAAATACCATAAACCCAGGAGAAGTAGAGATTTTTAAAATCTTCCTGGCACCTATGGCTGTCTCATATACACCTGTTTTTCAGGAATGAGATCAGGAAAATAATTTCATTTTTGTATCATAGCTGATAAAATTTGTCTCTCTCTATTCTTTTCAGCTTTAAGACTATGGTAGATACTACTAGCTGAAACCTCAAAGTTACTGTCATTGGGAGAAAATTCTATCAAGACTTTTTCCCCATGGGAGTTGTGAGGTTTCGGAGAATGTCAGGGTTTCTTGTCAGTGATGTTATGAACCCACTGTCATGGTGTCCGCCCTGCCTATGGAGCTGCTTGTAATAAACAGGCGTCCCCACAGCCATAACTATTGTGTGATTACTTATGTAGTTTTGGGTTTTTTTAATTTATTTATTTATTAAAGATTTCTGCCTCCTCCCCTCCACCGCCTCCCATTTCCCTCCCCCAATCAAGTCCTCCTCCCTCATCAGCCCAAAGAGCAATCAGGGTTCCCTGCCCTGTGGGGAGTCCAAGGACCTCCCACCTCTGTCCAGGTCTAGTAAGGTGAGCATCCAAACTGCCTAGGCTCCCACAAAGCCAGTTCGTGCAGTAGGATCAAAAACCCAGTACCATTGTTCTTGAGTTCTCAGTAGTCCTCATTGTCTGCTATGTTCAGCAAGTCCGGTTTTATCCCATGCTTGCTTTTTCAGAGCCAGGCCAGCTGGCCTTGGTGAGTTCCCGATAGAACATCCCCATTGTCTCAATGTGTGGGTGTACCCCTCGCGGTCCTGAGTTCCTTGCTCGTGCTCTCTCTCCTTCTGCTCCTGATTTGGACCTTGAGATTTCTGTCCGGTGCTCCAATGTGGGTCTCTGTCTCTGTCTCCTTTCATCGCCTGATGAAGGTTAATATTCAGGAGGATGCCTATATGTTTTTCTTTGGGTTCACCTTCTTATTTTAAACTGTCTTAGAACTCACCATGTGGCCCAGTCAACTTCAGGCTAATCCTCCTGCTTCAGCTTCCTAAGTGCTGAGACCACAGGCATAAGCCTCTAGTGCCAGCCACCAGAGACTCATTCTTAAATTTACATTAATCCCTTTATTCTGTATGAAGTCAGTCAGAATTTGAACTTGTTCAAATGGGAGTCACTTGTTTTCATTAATTAGCTTATCAAAATTCCAGAAAGCCTTTCACTATTTCTAACTAATGTGTATTTCTTGCTATAAATGAATAAATACAAATTATTCCTGTTTAATCATAGACTTGACAATATCTGAAATTTTTGCTATAATCTCAGTGTCTAGCAATATCTTTATTACCCGTGTGTGTGTGTGTGTGCGCGCGCGCGCGCACGCGCACGCGCGCATGTGTGTGGGAGGTGTTGCAGTACATGTGTCAGTCATGGTGTGGTTGAGAAGGTCAAAGGACAACCTTTAGAAGTCAGTTCTCTGCCATGTAGGATCCTGGGATTGCGCTCAGGTCCCCAGGGTTGACAAGTTACCTACTACGCCATCTTGTTTGCCCTCTCTCATCATTTTGTCTCTACTGCTTCTATTTCATGCTTCCATTTATAGATGAAAAAATGAAAATTAATTTTCCATTATGTGTTTAAAATATTCAGCGATGATTTCCAAAAACTGGACCACTCACTTATGTTTGAATCAGGATCCATCACTTCTCAGGTATTTTATTGACACATCCCAAAAGACTTCTTGAGTTCCAGATGGGACAACATATTCTTAATTCAGTTCCCCTTAGCCAGACCCTCATATGCCATTAGCCATTGAGTGTCACCTCATCCCCACCCCTGGAAAAAAGACACAGAGAAGACATAGAACAAAGATGGAAAGCATCTTCCCCAGGGCATTGAAAGAGGCAGGTGGAGAAGAAACCAGGGAACCATCACCAGCCCTTTAAGGTTAGGTCCTTTGCACAGTGAGCAGTGCAGTGATGCTAGGATCGGTCTGACCCTGCTGGGCTTGGTGGCACAGGCTCATCATCCTTTCAACTCAGGGGGCTAAGACAGAGGGATCACAAGTTCAAGCCAAGGGCCTAATGCAAAACAAAGGTAATTTATAGGCTGTATTTCAGTCCCACTGTAGAGCTCTTGGCTAGCATGCACTAGGGTCTGAGATCACTCCTCAGTGCCGCAAAAGTAAAGCAAAAGAACTAGACAAAACAGGATGGACATCTTCGAGAGGAGCAGGCCTATTTCCTGTAGCAAAAGACCCTGCATTAATCGCTAAGGAATGTTCAAAATTGGTTCTGGAGAGCCGCAGAAAATAAAGTCTTCAGGGAAACCTTGATTTCAAAGAGTTAAACGAAACAGCAAGTGAGGGAGTTCTCAGAAAAAAAAATTATTTTCTCAGAAAAATAAAAATAAATCTTTAAAAAAATCACCAAACATGCAGAGAGAGAGAAACAGAGACAGCGACAGAGAAAAAAGAGACAGAATGAGACAGACAGACAGACAGAGCGAGAGAGAGAAAGAGGCAGAGAGACAGAGAGAGAGGCGGGGGGGGCAGAGAGAGAGACAGAGAGAGAGACAGAGAGAGAGGCAGAGAAAGACAGAGAGAGAGGCAGAGAGAGACAGAGAGAGAGGCAGAGAGAGACAGAGGGAGAGGCAGAGAGAGACAGAGGGAGAGACAGAGAGACAGAGAGACAGAGAGACAGAGAGAGAGGGGCAGAGAGAGAGAGAGGAAGAGAGAGACAGAGAGAGAGGCAGAGAGTACAGGAAGGCAGCTGTCCATTTTCACACTCCCCTGGCGACAGACAGGGCCTGTTGTGCAGCCAGGACCCCAGCCAGTCATCCCCTTTCCAAGTGTCTTCTACTCTAAATGTCACCAGTCCTGTCACCAAATCCATCCCCTGAATGCTGTGATCCTCACCTCAGGGAACCGCAAGCCTTCAACACCGCACAACTGGGGACATATCAGCTGTCTCTCACAAGAGGAGGGGGAGAGAGAGAGAGGGAGAGAGAGGAGGAGGCTACAGGTATGGAGTGTGCACACACGTGAGGATTGCATGTGCACATGAGTGTGCATGTGTGCTTAACCGCCGACTCTGAAAGCCATACACAAACATAAATAACTAAAAGACCGCTTCGCAGCTGACACGGCCATCTTTTCCTCCTCCTGATGATTAGAGATACAAATGAAGCATGTGCTCACCATCTCAGAGGCACCAAAACATACATTACAAGGGAAAACTCTCATGATAAAATTATTCTGCAACTCAGTTTTCAGAAATCATATTCTTAAAATAACAATTCCGCCTACTCATACCACCGGGCAATTTACTATTGGTAAAGCATATATAAGCACGATTCTGCTCTCGACAAACTCCCAGTCTGAGGAAGGAAGAGTACGGTGCATTCAACACCATGCAGTGAACGAGGCACAAAGACAAACCCGCACGGTGCTGTGGGGCCCCAGAGGAAACATGAGACATTTCCAAAGAGGCCGTCCCAAAGGTACTTAACGCTGTACCACGCACCAAATCAAAACTGCACTTACAAAACCAAAACACAGATCAAAACCAACGCAGTTCTGAGAACTGAAAAATGCCTGATGAGTCAGAATGAAAAGGAGAGATGATGGAGCACGGGTTTCCTCCCTCCTCTGCAGCCAGGTTTTATATAAAAATCGATATTGTATTTATTCCGTGTAATTGCACTTGGCTAATCAGGGGCCCTGTCCCTGTCCTCTAGATTATCTGGTTTCCCTGTCTCATTGACTTTCTGCTTCCACACCCTGGCAGCGAGCTGCCCCACATCATCACACAGTAAATTTTAACTGAATTTGCAATTTGAAGTCATTGATTTTTCCCCCCATGTTTAAACAAACAGAAGTATCTGCCAGGTATTTCATAAGGAAAACCTTCTGGAAGGGAGTGTTTCCTGAAATCCTTCCCTGAAAGAAGAAATGCTAAAAGAGAGGAAGAAAAATTTTTAAATTCATGCAAAAAATTAACACTATGAAGAAGGGTACGGACTAGAGAATCCTCCCAAAGCTGAAGCAACAAGAGAACTTTCTAGAATCAGTGAGAAGAGTACCTTTGTTTTTTTTTCAGCACCATAGTTATATGCCTGTCATACAAATGTGTAGAGGTCAGAGTAAAATTTCTGCCAGTCCAGGCCTTTCAACTGGCTGGAGACAGAGTCTCCTCTTGTGTGAAGCTGCATAGATTTGACTAAATGGACCCAAGCTTCCCGGGGGGTGAGGAGGTGTTCTCCTGTGCCCACTCCCCCATCTCAGACAGCAGTACTAGGATTCCAGGTGAGCACTGCCTCCTGCAGCTTTGTGTGGGTTCTGAGGATCTGAACTCAGCTCCTCCTGTTTGCACAGCAAGGACTTTGCCCTCTGGGCAGTCTCCCCAGCTTGTCATTTCTATCTTCAGTGCTGTATAGCACTAAAGAGGCTGTCCAGGTTTGCTGTGGGATCTCCTTGAAGAGGAGAACGGTAGAGACCACTCAGAGACTCAGTGCACCCCTGTGTGCAAGGGTGAGATTTTGCATCTTTTCATGATTGTGTCAGTGGCATGCAGCAGCAGCACCCAGCAGTGGGGTGAGTGCAGCTGTGTAGGAGGTAGCGTCCCCAAGCACTGCATAAACCATATTAATGTTGTCCAAAATTCGCTAGCTCCTGACTGGCTCCAAGTCCTATGCAGTCCATGTTTAGTGGCCCTGGAGTGTGTTTGAGTCACAGACACTTTGGTGTTTTACTGGGGCCTCTAATTAATGTCAGTTTTCTTAGGTGGCCCTGGGACTCTACTAATTCTGACACACACCACAGGGAAGTTGATGGCCATGACTAGGTACTGGCTACCTGTAATCCCAGGATGACACCTCTCTAGGTGACAAGGTAGGACCAGTGTCTCTGAACTGCAACCAAGTCTGCACACCCCTCCCTGTACCTCCTCTCTCTTCTGTCCCACTCTGTGCTGTGCTTTCCTGAGATGACATTCCCTGTGCTGTCCCAAGGCACACTCCCCGTTAGAAAAAGTGTGTTCTGTAGGTCTTTCCAGAGAACTTAGCCCAGTGGCCCATGAGGACCCAAGGGAAACACATAAGATCAGTAGTCTTCTGGGGAGAAATTAGCCTACCTCACCAAGTCTCTCTTCCTCATGTAAATTAATACAGTAGAGAGACAGGAATGGCCCCAGCTGTATTGACTCCTCAGATAGAACCTAACTGGTCAGACACTCACTATGAGACCAACCTTCGGGAAACCACTATCCATGTAATCTGGGCACTGGAGGAGTGTGGGTGAGAAGGCCAAGTGCTGTCCTGCAGAACAGCCATGAGCTCCTTGTCTTCCTTGTCAGAGTCTCCTTACAGACAGTGAGCAACCGGAGAGTCTCTTGGGCACCTGAAACTACCATGGGCTCAGAGGTTCACAAACAATAGAAGGGGATTCTCACATTCAGTCTACAGGTGAAGAGCTCTGGTAGGTCCACGCATGGCAAACATGGCTCCTGCAGCCCTTCCCCTCCCCCCATTCCATCTGCCTTAGACAGTATTCCTAAATAAAACTAGCTACCAAGGTCTATTCCCTTATTTGGCCACTTCCTGAGGCTGACCACCAAGGTCCAGCTATCAAAGTATTGAAGTCCAGCAATCAAAAGCCCCCTTTCAGCTATCCTAATTAGCATGCCCAATCAAAACAAACCAACTCATCTTAATACGGGTGGGAGTGGTGATGGTGGAGGTAGCGTCTCTTTTTCCCTTTATAAACTGCCATTTGCCTATCCAAAGGCAGCCCTTTGTCCCTCAGGACAAATACCCCCTCACCCCCCCACACCCTTTTCCCTTGTCCTTTGTTGTTGGCAGAGGCTGCTAGTTCATTTCCCAACTGCCCTGACTCAAAATAATCACACAGAAACTACATTATTTG
>NC_022013.1:66592359-66595926 GCF_000317375.1 Microtus ochrogaster | reverse complement strand
TTAGTCAATGAAAGAAACACATATACAGAAGGACTTCCCACACTTCTCTCTCTCCTGTCTTTGTCTCTTATTCTCTGCTCTTTGTCCCTCTGCGGCAAATAAATCTTCTTGTGCTGAGACTTGATCTTGATCTGTCTTATGCAGATTCCAGTCCTTTCAACAATTCCAAGATCAAAGCACCAAAAGATTGGGTATCTGGCGAGGCCACCTCCTCCACAGATGACACCTGTCACCTAAGGATAAAAAGGGTCACCTAACCCTTGAGGCCTCCTGTATAAAGACACTGATTGCAGTCACAAAGGTTCTGCTCTCATTACATAACCATCTCCCCAAAGCATTGTTTGCTAATCTCATCCCTTTGATGGTTCTATCTCAATTTATACATCTGCAGAGGTCACAAGCATTTGGATGGCAAGAAGGGGCTGAGAGGACTGGCTGAACAGCTAAGCCACCCAGGATGCCAAGGCACAACAATTCCTTCTGGTGCCAGAGTCATTTTTGTTCATTCTAAATTTACTAATAGATTTTTAGGTCAAATCACCTTTCCCAGGCATGCACCGCAAGCCACCCACTCAACACCCTGACGTGCAGCAAGTAAACTTCCTGGAGAGTAAACAAGCTTCTATATCAGTGAATCTCGGAGCTGAAATTACCAAAGCTATTTTGCTTGTAAACTCGGGGAACCCAAGGGACCCAGATGGATGGTTGGTAACCGATATTTATAAACAATCCTCTACACAGCTGGGGGAACCTGGCTGGCATAGCCAGCATGAGTCACTGGCTCTCAGCAGGCCTCACTTCCGGGCTTCCTGCACACCCTTCTCAGCAGCAGTAAGAGCCCAGGGTGGTTTCCTGAGTCCTCAGCTGCTGGACAGTCCATTCACCTGGAACAGGATGTGGCCTGAGCCATGCATCATGTGCTCCCTTTGCATTCCCCATTACCCAGATTCTGTGGCTGCTTGTCAAGATTGTCCCTCACAGGAACACCCTGCACCAGATCCTTTGAGCATTCTCAGAGATCGCAAGTGGAGAGGCGGCTCTGCTCCAAGGCCTTGGAAATAGCACAGAGTGAAATCTGCCAGCTTGCAGCTTCGAGAAGGCAGCTCACCTTTTGTAAGGGAAACAAGTACAGAGCAAATGAAAATCTCTAATGTTCCTATTCATCTGGCACATTATCCCCCTTGGAGATGAAATGGTTCTTCTCCGGGCTGCAACTGATGAGCATCTTGACCTCTGATGTTCAAATTCATGAGCAATTAACCATGTCAGGACATTAGCTCTGAAGGACTTCGGAGCTAGGAGCACAGGCACACCACACTAGAGCTGTGGCCCTGTGGTACATCACCACTAGCGTACTATTTTACCAGCCCATTCTCAGAGGCCACAATTTCTCCAGGCTCTGTCAAGACACAGAGGAAAACCATCTTCTCCACAAGGTCTAAAAGGCATGAACAAATTTCAAATTCTTAAAAGGCAAGAGAAGAACAGACAAATCTATATGCTGGAGCCAGTGACTAGTTACCTGCCTGACTTCCAGAAACATCTATAAACCACCTCCTCCAAAATCCTCACTCCTCTGTATTTGAAATTCTAAACTCTCTGTAGCAAACATCTACCTGTGGTTTTGGAATTACAGGGTGGGCAGGAGCTGGGCCGTGATGGTAGTGTTCCAGGACAGCACTTGAAGACTGGTCCCAAGGCCAAGGGCTGGGAGCCATATGCCTAGAGCTACCCTGCAATAATTATGCTCCCATGACATTTGAAAATGGGAAGAGCAACAGATAGAATAAGTGTGGTTATCTGCATGGTTAAGGGATTCTTGGGAAGGACAAGGCAGCACCATGCACCTAAACTCTTGTTTGTGGGCAGATTGTGGGAACATCTGTTGATGGCAGGCATCTCTGAGAGCCAATTATGGTGCTAAGCACTTTCAGTTCATTATCTCTTCCGGTTTTTTTAACGGCCCCATAAACAGAGGCCTGCCCAGGTCACATGATCTACCTACACTCACCCAAGTAATAAAGGTAGGTAGGATTTCAACCAGGTTGCTTGGCCTCTGGGCTTCTGTTCTTTCCAGGATCCCCCATTGCTCCGCTGGGACAAGGAGGGTTGGTTTGAATTCATGAATATTTAGGACTCTCATTTGGAGGGGGAAAAAACTCCTTAAAAATAGGCATAATGTAATTGAAAGGGATGAAGGTTCTGGTAAGACAAATGCAGAATTTTCGTGTCGTTCCTTAGAAACCTCATCTCCTGAAAGCGGCGGTCTCAGCTGTGTTTCCCAGTGGACCATGCTGACTTTGACCTAGGATATGCTTATATTCATACAGCCCCACTGGAGGAGATAGAGAGGAGTTGCCCCTTTACACTTCACCACTGCAGACTCTGCAGGCCAAGGCTGATTACAAACCAACAGGGCGCTTCTTCATTTTTTTCTGAGAACAGCTTTTTGGCTGTTCTCTCCATTCACTTCTTCAGAGACCAAACTCAGGTCCCCTGACCCTGCTTAACCATCTCCCTAGCTCCTCGCAGCCACCCTGGCAGCTAACCATGCATGACCAACTTCAAGAGAACAGAAGTGTTATGCGGGACTTCCAGAAAGGTTCCTTAAAGGAAGCTGACTTGTAGCGAGCTGCATGAAATCACACCTGATAGAGATGTATAATCAACTCCTGAGATGGCTAAGGCCTGACTTATGCCTGATCACGCAATGATCATCAGCTGCTTGCATATGTGTGGGCCTAAGGGCAGTGCCCACCTGGCAATCCAGGATTGGCAGGCAGCCCGTGCCTACTTAAGGGCTGGGAGAGGTTTGCCCGGAGAGAGAGGTCAAAGAGAGAGGGAGAGAGGAGAGAGAAGGAGAGAGATCAAAGAGAGAGGGAGAGAGGAGAGAGAAGGAGAGAGAGGGAAAGAGAAGTGTAAAAAGTCCTGGAATAAAACTGCAGTGAGAAGAGCTCCGGTGGTCGCGTCATCCTTGTGGGACAAGGGTGGCCGTGACACTGACTCGCCTGGGAAAGACCCTTTAGACTCTTCCTTTTTCCTCTGTATGATCTTGAATTTGGATGTGATGTCCAGAGTTCCTATAGCAACAGCTTCCTTAAGCTAAGAATCGGCCTGTGGATTAAAGCACTCCAAAAACTGATGGAAGAGAAGGCAGATGAAGCATCAATGCCCATCCCCGCTGGATCAGCCCTGGGCTGCACACCTTTGGACACAGAGCAGGAAATAGCTGTCCCTATCAAGCCTTACTCTTTTGTGCTTCCTATAAACAAAGTCAAACCTAACTCTAGCTAGCAGTAGTTTCTTCAATTACCAAATCCAGTAGTAGACAGTTAGTTACATATATGAAATCCACATGGGAAGACTTAAGGAGCCAGGAGGCTGGGGAGACCCGCCCACCCCAAAAGGAAAGTGGTTTGTTACACAAGCTTAACAACCTGAATTCAGATCTCTGTACACACAAAACCAGCCATGGTGAGGTGGCCCCTGAGGGCTCACGCAAGCCTGCCAGTCTAGGGCATTAACAAGCTTCAAATTCAGTGGGAGACCCTGTCTTAAAATGTAAGG
>NC_022013.1:66573283-66590789 GCF_000317375.1 Microtus ochrogaster | reverse complement strand
TGTGGAGCTCAGAGGACAGCTTGTAGGGGTCATTCTCTCCTTCTTTTCCTAGGGTTCAAAGTCAGATCATCAGTCTTTATAGCCAGTGCCTTTAAATACTGAGCTACGTCACTGACCCACTGCGGGCCTTTTGAAGCTTGCTGGGCATCTTCCAGTCTCCTGAGACTAGGCCATGGATGGCTCTCTCTTTGACAGGGAGAATCATGTGAAGATCATGTTACTTGGGCAGAGCCATCAGTAACGGCATCTCAGAGGCTTCTAGCGTAAGCCTCCTGCTTCCTAAGGTTGTGAGTCTTGCTTTAAAATCCCCTTTTCCCAAATAGCAGCAGTGAGCTGGCAGTGAGAACACGTCAGCAGCCTCTCTATCATGGTGGGATCATTTTTTTTTCAGTCACATGAAAATCAACAAGGGGAAAAAAGAAACCAGTTGGGATTTCAAACAGCTTTATGCTCCCATCTGGAGTCCAAAAAAGGCTCATTTAACTTAACACAACCACATTTTTCAAACACCTGGTTCTTCACTAGCATTCTGTTAAAGGAAAAAAAAAAACAGTTCTGGCAAAACAAGAATAAAATCTCAGTTACTGTTTAACTGCTCAGCAGAGCGTGGGGTGAGAGACCCTCGGTGACTGTGCGACATTCAGTAATGTACAGAGACAGACATTCAGTAATGACTGGATACCTCCCACCTCCAACGCCCACTGCAGAGAGCTCTGGGTACGTACTAGCTGGTTAATTTACATTCCACAGCAAGTCATTGAGTCAGGTACCCTCATCCCCACCTTCAAACAGAAAAGTTCAGAGATGGTAAGTGACTGGCCCAGTTCTTATGGGTGGGAGGCAACGCAACACAGGATTCCTGTCCAGATCCAGATCCACTTGTTCTCTCCATCTGCCAGCCACACCTTAATCTTTTATTTTAGACTTTCTGTATTGCAGATTATATATACACACACATATATATGTATTACAGATTATATATACATATATGCATACATAGACATTACTTTAACTTGTTTTGTTTCTTTGGAGGAAGATGTACAAGGCCATGCCATAGACCCCAGATTTATCCCAAATTATGTAGCCCAAGCTGGACTTGCGCTCATGACCCTCCAGCCTTGGCTTCCTGAGTCCTGAGAATACAGGCATGGACCACCATGCTGGCCAATTTAACATGTACATCTTAATCGTGTCAAGCATATGGCCAGTGTTGTGTAACACCTCTACTGTCAAGTCCCAAAATGGCTTTTGTTATTTCTAAGACAAGCTCACACTCTATATCCCAGGCTGACCTGACATTCATAGCAGCTCTCCTGCCTCAGCCTTCTGGGTGCTGGGATCACAAGCTTGAATCACTGTCCCTGGTTCTAAAACAAAACAATGACTCTTCATCATTCCCCCCTCCCCCGCCACCGCCCATGGTCCTGATGTTCTGCTTTATTCTCATAGCTGCACCTATTCTAGGTGACACATTCAATAATATTCATGCTATGTTTGTCCTTTGTGTGCCAGAAGTCAATCTCTTAGCACACTGTTTTCGTGTTCATTCATGAAGTAGCATGTATTAAACATCACTCCTTTTGTGTGCTGAGTAATTGTCTATCACACTTGTGTACCACCTGTAGAAGTTAGCTCAATTTGGGAAATAACCAGGCTAGCTAAAAGATAAAACAATTATATTTTTATTTATTATAAGGGGAAAACTCATGAAACAGGAACAAGAAGTCCAAGCTCAGCTGTGCTGCAAGGGAACCACAGGGAGAGAGCACCTGGGCCATGTGCCCATTTTTCTCTGGGTCCTAGAAAGCCACACCCTAACTTGGTCCCACCTCTTAAAGATAATTGGTCAACAAAGCTTCCCCATCACCTCCCCCTTTTGTCTAAACAAGAGTGATCCAAACCCAATACAAAACTATATACAATGGGAACAGATATCAAGTATAAAATTACAAACAACATAAACAATATCAAACAAGGAACACATGACAAATATTTTAACAAACATTCTATGCCAAAGAGTCTAAGTCTTGCATTGGAAATGGCTTGGCTAAATCATAAGAGGAAGATAACTACAACTGTCTAATCTTCAACCCCGTCTAAGGCCTGAGAAGGGAAATAACATTACTTGAGCAGGCAGGAAGTGCAATCAAGCAGCTTCCAAAGCAAGCAGTATATGACAGAGACAATTGGCTACCTCAGCAGTTACCCAAAGTCTCATTTCCAATGTTGAAGCAACAAACTTTGGCTAAGGCCTAGCGTAATTGACAGACCATTTTCAGAACTGTCTTACCCTGTCTTGGTAAGGTTTGGCAGTTCTTTTCCTTGTGTCCTGCTAATCAAGTCTGGATACCATGTACTTTGTCAGTGACTGAGGCATGGGCAGTTCTTTGTGGAACGGCTAATTGTGCCAAGAAGAAAACAGACTCCAAGTGGAGTATCTTTGGTGCTCAACATTCTCTCAGAAATAGATTGGTGCTGTCAGGAGCAATCATATCTTGTGTCAACAGAACACTAAGTTATTTAATGCCATGTTCTACAGATCCTTGAAGTGGTTGAAGATTACCTATCTAGACAGAATACAAACTCTATGTAGCTAAAGACCCTAATTGATCTGACTATATGTATAACAAACTTAAACAACTATTGACCTTTAATACTTATATAACTTAAGAACTAAGACTTCATGTCAGAATATTAAATAATCTGTAAACAAATGTGCAGCAAATGAGAACAATGACCTCAAAATGTAAACAATGTATAAGTATCTTGATCAGAGGTAAGAATAATATATCATGTAATATGAAAATACATCCTAAAAGTTGTACTAATATACAAAATGTCCTAAACAGAGGTAGAAACATGCGTATATACAATCTGACCGAATAACTTTGCATAGTTATACAAATATTGTAAACAGAAATAACAAATATAATTTGAACTTGTATCAATATACAAAAACTATACCAATGTAAATTATCCATAAATAATAGCTCACAAGTATTCACTCTATTACCCACTAGTATGATCCTTTTTTTTTTTTTTTGAACCTACATAGTTTCCATCCCCAACCCTCTACCTGATACAAGTAATAATCAACAACCCCTAAACAGTGTTCCCAACCCTGAGGACAAACTTTTTTGGAGGAGGGGACGTCATCTTTTAGAATTGCTTGCCACTGTCATGGGGTGATGCTCTCTCAATGGGATCCTGCAAAAGTGAAGTGATGGTTAAGTTTCAAGATCACTCTCTAGTATAGTTGCAAATGATTTTGAAGCAAATCCAAAAGTTCTTATTTGGAGTTTTGGCCAGAATGTCATGAGAAGGTGCACCATTTGAGCAGCTGGTACCCAAAAAACCAGTTTTATAGCAGCGCTATCAACATCATGATGTCATCTCAACAAGGTGGTGTTGTTGCTGTGGGGCCCCCATCTTCTTCCTGGAAACATCAAAGATTACTGCAGGAAAAGGATCTGTAGGAAAATCTATTGTTCATTGTGGAAAACTTAAACATCATTTATATAAACATACATTCAATGAAGAATATGAGATAGACAAAACAGGCATGGAGAAAGTAAATTTTTTTTCTAAAAATTTTCCTTCTGTCTCATACCAGATGGCTTCTGACATGAGACAGAAACTCTGAATGTTCCTTTTAACTACATGCTTGGATAGAGAAGAATAGAGCCATTGTTCAACGTGTGTGTGTGTGTGTGTGTGTGTGTGTGTGTGTGTGTGTGGTTTTGGAGTTGGACAATATATATATGTATATAATTTGATCACCTGTCCTCATAAGTTATATTCCTTTTTCTTGATGATCCTTCCTCAATCCTTTTAAGTCTTTTTACCATTGCCTTTTATAAAATCTGGATCTTCTGTCCAGTATTCTGTTCTAATGCCCTTATTGAGGATTCCAAGGTGTGAAGTCTATTCAGTAAAGGTAGCATCTCATCCTTGAACATAATTTTTATAGCATGCATATTACCTTCCTGGAGAGACATTCTATCAGTCAATCTATCATAACCCTTCGACAGAGTCTGATTAATACATTCAATCATATGAATTCTCTCAGACAATGTCTCAGTGCCCTCTATCATTGATTGGGTTTTGTTTGTCAAACTGGTTGTATCCTTCTCCAGAGTGCTGAATTTCCCTTTTAGTTAGTTGATCATCGTCAGTCTGTAAAGACTGTACCATTTCTAAAAGTGCCTGGCTAGAGTTGTTGGAGGCCTGTGCCTCACATTGGGCACCAAGTGTAGAAGTTAGCTCAATTCAGGAAATAACCAGGCTAGCTAAAAGGAAAAAAATTATACTTTTATTTATTATAAGGGGAAAACTCATGAAACAGGAAGGAGAAGTCCAAGCTCAGTTGTGCTGCGAGGGAACCACAGACTGTGCTCCTATTTTTCTGCAGGTCCACGAAAGCCACACCCTACTTGGTCCCACCTCTTTAAGATAATTGGTTAACAAAGCTTCCCCATCGGCTACCCTTAGTTTGTCCACTCAGTTGACTTGGGGTTTTACCTCTGGGCACCATGAATAATACTGCAGTAGACCCTGGTGTGTAAGGGACTATTTGGGTCCTTGTTTTGAAATCCCTTAGGGTTTATGCCTAGAAATGAAATCACCTACCATATGATTATTCTGTATTGAATCCTTCAGGAACCCAGATTTACTACATATATAAACTGATTACCGTGTGTTTGTGACAAGACCTTACTAGGTAGGAGTTTACTCACAAGCTCGCCACCCCCCTGTGCCAGCCTCCCAAGTACAGAGGTTACGGTTGTATTCCTCACACCCAAGGTATCGTCACTTTCCTTACTTCTGTGATAAAATACTGGATAAGGCAACTTAAGGAAAGAACGGTTTACCCTACCTCACAGATTGATGGCATAAATAGCAGAGAAAACCACCATTAGGATCATGGGGCAGCTGGTCACAGTGTGTCCATGATCAGTAAGCAAAGAGAGATTAATGCTGGTGTTCAACTCTTTCTTTGTATTTAATCTAAGACCCCAGCCCATGGAATCTTACTACCCACATTTAGGGTGGATATTCCTATCTTAATCCAAACTTGCAGGCTTACCTGCAGATTCATCTCATGCTGTTCCTAAGTCCCATCCAGTTGATGAACATAACATTTGATTATGATCCCAGTGTGCATATTAAACATGAGAGAGAGAGAGAGAGAGAGAGAGAGAGAGAGAGAGAGAGAGAGAGAGAAAGTTTGATTCCAAGAGGAAAAGGAACCAGACAAACTGACCTAGGTTTAGACTCAGACTACATCATTCAAACGATGGGCAAATTTTCTCTGTGTCTATAAAATGGCAACACCAAAATCTGTGCTGAGTCCCTGGAGATTGTTCAAATGCTCACACACCTGCCGAGAATAGACCACGGACAAATGGGAACTTTCTGCATGTTCCCAAGACAGAGAAAGGAGAAACTTGGATTTCAGACACAAAACAGAAAGCCTCTGTAAGTTCAATTTGCAGGAGACAAGGGAAACCAAAGTCACACCAGGACAAGTAAGGAACAGCAAGGTACATAGCTTCCTGGTTTCCGCCTGGAGTGTCGAGAATGGGCATGCTTACCTGCCACAGCTAGCTTTCCCTGTGGCCACAAGGCCATGAATCACCAACCCAAGTCTTCAGTAAAGGCACCTGACGACACGTGGCTCACAACACTAAAAAAACTAAATCCAATTTACCTGGGTGACAGAGACCTGCTTCATCCCCATAGATGGGAATGAACACCCTTTACCGTGAAGATATTTTAAATATTATCTGTGGATCCGCACTGGCTGGAGTTCATGAAACTACCACAGTCTGGAGGAATGTTCCAAGGCTCCATGTGACCAAGGTGTCTGTTGTCTTCCCTCATCTCTCTCAGCCTCTGCCAAAGACCGGGGTTGCTCTCTACTCCGGGTCTGCCGCCCTTGAAGAGATGGCCAGCTAGTGTCGCAGAGCTGTGATAACTTGCACCCAGAGGACACTTCAAGAAACATAGCTTGACAAAGTGATTAGCTCTTCCTCTCAATTTTGCTTTGGGCTCATATGCATATAATAGCTTTCGATTCCAGTTAATGTCTGTCAGGGCACTCAGCTCCACCACTGGTGCTGCCAAGGTCAGTTTCTAGGTTGCATTCTGCTCTGTCAGTACCCTTTTCCCTTCTTGAAAGATCACCACAGACAGTCCCCTCTCTCAGTAAGGGACAAAGGCCTACTGAGAGAGAGAACATTTGCTGAGGCTGTGATTGAGAGAGCACCACCCATGAATAACTACCACCGGAGAGAACAAACACTTTTCTGTTATTTTATTTTGTTTTTTCAAGGTAGGGTATTTCTGTCTAGCCCCGGATGTCCTGGAATTTGCTCTATAGACCAAGCTGGCCTTGAACTCAGAGATCTGCCTGCCTGTGCCTCCTGTGATTGCTGGGATTAAAGGCGTGTGCCACCACCTAGCTGAGAACAAACACTTTCCTAGAGCCCAGT
The DNA here is from genome assembly GCF_000317375.1 of Microtus ochrogaster. Classification (NCBI taxonomy): domain Eukaryota; kingdom Metazoa; phylum Chordata; class Mammalia; order Rodentia; family Cricetidae; genus Microtus; species Microtus ochrogaster. Next base: position 66,584,295 of record NC_022013.1, on the reverse strand, counting down.
TCTCACCTGAAATCTCAAGGGTTTGTCGCTGCTTACCTTTGGAGCAGTGACACTCGTCAAACACTTGGATACACTTGGAATCTCCATCTCCCCCAACAGTGAGACCCAGGGAAGGATGCCAGCTGCTGCTGGAGGCTGGATTCCTGTGTCTGGGATCCCATAACCAGGTTCAGTACGTCATGTTTTGTCTTTTCCTCTTTCCACTAAGTCTAAAGATGCATACTTGACATTTAGAGTGTGCGAATCCAGCTCCAGCCTTCATCTGCGGGCAGAGAATAGTTCATTAAATAAATGTCTGTTGGTAGTACATCTTGAACATCACGTCTGGTGTTTGATTCAGCCCTGAAATTTTCCTAAAACGATAATGAGCTGGTTCATTATGGTAATCCGGATTCCTTCAGGAGCAACTGGGACCAAAGCTGGACCTGACAGAGAGCTGGTGGATGGACGGGAGGCCAGAGCTGGTGGATGGACGGGAGGCCCCGCTGCTGAGTGTCAGAAGTGCATGCCGCAGTGATCACAGGCCTTTGTTCTTACTCATTTGAGCTGCTCCCTCATTAGACCGGTAAAGCTAGCCCTGCCTTCATGTGACTAGAAACTGTATGCACCAGAGTTTATACTTTAAGGAAGGGCTATAAGCACCCAGAAGCGTGGTTGAAATTTTACTGTTAGGGTGACTGGGGAAGAGACAAAACTGTCTGGTTGGGTATTGTTAAAGGGGGACCAGGCCCACACTAGGCCAATGGCCAGTTGATAAACAGAAAGGGAGACAAGCAGAACAGGAGTGGGCCATTTATGGAACCTCAAAGTTCCCAGAATAATGGTTATGTAAGTAATGCATAGAGAAGAAATATTACATAGTTAGGTGGGGCTGGCAACAGGCACAAGCTGTAACACCAGTTACTCAGAAGGTAGAGACAGGAAGAAAGTGAGTTCAAGACCTGCCTGGACAAATGTTTGTATCTCTTTATCTGGTACAGGGATTTAAAAAAAGAAAAAAAAAGCTTGCCCCAGTTGGCTTCATATTGCTATGACAAACACGAAATTACCTTAGACAGAAGTCAGAACTAAAAGTGGGGTTGGCACTGGAATGTCCTTGACCACATTGTTTTTGGAGAGACTGTTGTGGAAGGAAGCTCTTGGAACTGTGAGCTGGAAAAGCCATTGAGTGAGTGCTCAGAGCTGAATGGGGTTTCCTATGCATCTTCAGAGGATGCAGATGCTGGGAGAAATACAGACAATGGAATTCTGGCCTGTGGAAATTTTAAAGGAAAGTTTAAAAGCTGCCCGAGACTCTATCGAGACCTTTGCATGCTATATTTGTATTAAAAATCTGTAGAAGTGAAACCTTTGCTCTGCTAGGCCAATGGATGGTGGTTAGCTATGGCTGGAAAACCAGTCGGGATTGGTTGAGACCTATGCATCCCTGAAGCTAATCTGAAGACATTTCTTCACACTCTGCACCTGAACGCTGTGGTCCAGCGGAGCCAGGCTGCATCTCAAGCTGCTGGCCTCACTCGGCAATGTGTAAGAGTCTCCTACATGGTTCTGTTTGTGAAGACATGAGGGATACACGATTGAGGAGGTCGTGGAGAGAAGCTGAGGCCTGGCACCGTGTTCCCGGGTCCGAGTCCCTGAAGAGAGGTCAGCAAGGTTCCACAGCCCCCCTCAGGCAGGTACTGAAATTCCTGGGTGCTTTTGTGCCTCACTAGAAACTATGAGCTACTTCCTTGTGTTTAAATCTCCACAAAGCTTCCCATTTGAATTATCTGTAGACTACAGAAAATACCTGATCTGATGCAGATGCCATAGAAATAGTGCATTGTTTGGGGAGCAACAGGAAAGGAAAAGTCTTTCATAAGCATATATAAAAAAAGGAGAGGGTTAGAAGGGAGGAAGAGAAGGATGGAGAAAAAAGGAAGAAAGAAAACAAAACAGCTGGGAGGAGGAAATGACACATTTAAATAAGTTCCTCTACAAATAAATGCATTCTTTATGCCCAAGCAAAAACATTATCTGACATTTTCTAATTCATAGATTTATTAACAAATAAAACTCATTTTAAGTCATTTATACTGAAGCTATATGGGCACCACAAGAATCTTTCTGTACAGCACTTACAGTTAAGAGCCACAAAGGCCTCAGCTGGTGAAGCTCAGCTACTGTGGACACTGAGAGAAAGAGATAGGGTCAACAAAGTCAGAAAAAAAAAAAAGGTTTTCACCAAAACTGGTGAAAGCTTTGCTGACTGTTGGAGGACCGGCCTTGGCTCCGGGCTCTGCAGAGCTGGCAGAAGACAGCTCAGGAGAGCAGGAAGTAAACAGGAGCTTGGAACCACAGGCCTCAGCGCGGGGAACATGGGGCCAGGGCCAGAGGACAACACCTTGACATCTTTCTTGATCTCTGTCCTCATGGAAGTTCTAGAGATTTTGTGGTAAGATTCGCCTTCTGGCTGCTCCAGAAAGAGTGTTTAAATGCAGTGTCTCGGCTGGGGTAGTCAAAAGAGATGCCACGAAATGGATGAAATAATTTCCCTATTTCTAGCAAACCCCCCCCCCCGAGAAGTTACTTCAGTTTATCTTGTATGGCTACACAGTTTTCCGGTCCCTAGACTTTCTGTGATAGAGAAGAGAAAGTGTTCACAGTTCACCACCTTCAGCAGTGGTGAAGCCCACAGTGTTTCCTACAATCATACAGAGTTGCTGATTCTTGTCCTCACCAGACAGATAAAAACCCTGAACTTTCAGAAGATGAAGTGATTGGCCCAAGGTCACCCAGCTATTAAGACATGTCTGTGAGCTTTTGGACTCGTACAGCTATAGCTTCAACTACCAGGCTAACTTGGTTGAAAGGATGGTACAGTTGACAACCTGAGAAAAGAAAAGATGACAAAATGAGCACAAGTTTGTTTTCAATTCCTTATAAAATCCCACAAAGCTTACAATAGAAACATTTGAATCCTTTGGGATGGAGAACACGCAATGCTGGTAGGTAGAAGGTAGTTGATTGGCAGCTGAGAGGATGGTGATTTCTCAGTCAGGATTAGGGAATGGAGGGCCCAGAATCAAATTCATTTATGTGAAAAAAAAACCCATGTGAGGGGCAAATCTAGGTGGTCAATGTCCAATTCTTATACTTCTAGAAAGAGAAAATGGGGGCTGGAGAGATGGCTCAGTGGTTAAGAGCACTGATTGCTCTTCCAGGGGACCCAGGTTCAATTCCCAGCACCCACATGGCAACTCACAACCATCTGCAACTCCCAAATCTGACATGCTCACACAGATGTACATGCAGGCAAAACACCGATGTGCGTAAGATAAAAACAGAATTTAAAAGAGAGAGATTGGAGGAAGGAGAATGCACCTGTGAATTTTCAGTCACTGGGGCAAAAACCTGATATACTCTGCTCACAAAGATAAAAGCGGAAGGCCGACTCACAGTTGGGGGGCTTCGATCCAGGATGAGCCCATCCCCTTGTTTAGACCCATGTCAGACCACCATGGCGGGAGCACTGGGAGGAGAGCAAGGCCTCTCAACCTGTGCCTGGGAAGTGAAAAAGAGGAAGAGAAGGCAACCAGCCCACACTGGTGTGTCAAAAGCCTTTAAGATGCTTCCTCTAAAAGACAGCTGATAGAACACGGGACAGTGAGCAGTGAGCAGCATTAAAGGCAGCTGAGTTATACCGAATGTGGCTGGTCAGCAGGTGCTGTCCATTAACAGCGAGTTCTAGAAATGTGTCCACTGTATTTTAGCAAAGTATCTGTCTGCCACAGACTAGAATCTTTTAAAAGAACTAATTCATCACAGAGAGTTTTAGAAGCATTGATTTAGACAATGGGTTGAGTCAGAAATAACATGCAGAAAAGTAAAGCAAATTTTAGAACAAAAAAATGATTATTAACTTGGGAGAAGAAACAAAAATTTGCTCAGGAAAAGGAAAGTAATTATAGTTTTCTACGTGACTAAATTCTGAATAGCATATAAAGTCATAATAATGTAAACATTGACTGCTAATTTAACTAAGATGATGATAAATTATCTTTGAAGGATTGGAAGTGAGCTGTGTGGCAGAGAAGGGAAAGGCAGGAGTCAAATCCTCCCTTCCCTGGTGAGAAGCCAACAGATGTAGCCAAACAGAGAAGAACGAAGAGGTAAGAGCACCACCATGCTATTTATAGACACGGACTAACAATTTTTAATCAGCTATATGAAAGTGGTTCCCAGTAGGGAAAAGAAAAACAGAACCAAGGCAGATGGGGACAATGGTTTCTTAACAAACCATAAAGAATTATTTATCTCTTCATGCCTATAAGCTTAGCACTTGGGAGGCGGAGGCAGGAGGATTAAGAAATTTAGTATCATCCTTAGCTGCATAGCAAGTTTGAGGCCAGCCTTGGCTATGTGAGACTCTGTCTTAACAAAGAAACAAAAAGAACTATCTCTCTCTTTGAATTGCATGCTTGGATTTCTCTAACAAACCAAAATCCAAAGCCAGTTAGTGTTGAGGCAAAGAGTTCTGCACATACTTGAACAGACAAGAGAGTGCCTAAGCTGGACCCAGTTGATTGCTCAGTGGGTAAGAGTGCTTATCCTTCAAACATGAAAGCCTCATTTCAAATTCCCAGCACACACATAAGAGGTTAGACATGGCCACACATGCCTAGAATCCCTGAGCTCGGAGAAGTGGAGACATGATGATGGCTGGGACCCGAGCTTCATGAAAGACTCTGACTCAGGGAAATAAGCAGAATAGACACCAGGGGTACTCCTCTCTACCCTGAAGTACATGGGCACATATGTGTGCATACAGTAACACACACACACACACACACACACACACACATACACACACACACATTGCCTAAGCCTTAAGAATACTGAAGCCCATCACATAGCTCAGCATGTTGCTGGTCATCCAGGACTACAGCCTACCACCTTCATTTTCTTATATTCTGAAAAAAGTCAGGAAATAGAACTTGGTAAAAGAAAACTGAGTTTATTTACAGCTTGGCTGGAACAGACAAGGAAAAATGAAACAAACCTACTTCTTCTCCACCATGTCTGCAGCAACCGTACAGTTACAGAAAGGGAGGAAACAAAGGCGGGAGGCAGGTAGGTTTGTCTGAAACAGTTCAGCAACCCTTTCCTGCCTGAAAGGAGACTGGTCCTCAGGCTGAATCCATTGTCCCCATCTCAGCAGGTTGACCCCACTGTCTCTGTGCTCACCACACTGCCTCGCTTCTCAGCACAGAGAGGCACACGTGTCTCTCTTTAGAATTCAGAACCTCTCCTCTGCCCTGCCAGGGCTCCAGCCCATTTTCTCTCCATCTCGGATCACAGTTACAAATAAAAACATCAATACTCATAAGAGGAGGCTGTATTCTGGGTAATCTGCTTAAGAAAGCAGTTAACGTTTGGCACGTTGCAACCAGCTAGAAAACACCACTTTCCAAAGCAAAATTATCCCACTCTAGGTGATGTATAGAAAGGCTGACCTTGACGGCTAAGTCACAATTCTCAGAAAGCAGTTCTAAAAGCAGTAGGTCTAGTGATTAATTCCAACAACTTCAAATAATCCTTGGATGTGTATCTATCTCCATCTATATTCTAAAAGACATGGAGTCTTAGCGATGAACTCCTGGAGATGTTTAATTAACCCTGCCTTACAAGACATGAGTGCAGAGTTCCTCATACATGCCCTTAAATGCAGCCAGCCTACTATTTTGTACAGGATTTAGAATATTATGACGCTATCCTAAGCTTATCAAGGTTTACAGATGGCATTATACCGTGATCCCCATTATTATAATTAGGCATTGTTAAGCATCCGACTGCTGCTGGACCAAATCCTTACAAAGACAGACAGCCTTTGCCTGAAGGGACTTCACTTGAAGGAGACAGCAGAGCCATTGGAAGGGGAAAGAAAGAGCAGAGTCACTAAGAAGGGTGGCGGCATTTTATCCGTGCTTCTCTGGGAAGATAAGGTGGCATCAAGTGTGACCGTGGGATTCTCTTTGTTTGGAGAATCATAACATAGCAGAGTCCAAGAACATGGAAGAGCTCTGAAGTCCCCTAATTCCATGCGCTGCTGGGGGTGGAGAGCATGAAGGTCTGCTCTCAGTGTGTGCCAATTGTTCCTGACTTTTCCTAAGAAGGTTCTAGGTGTTCATCTGAGCCACTTGTGTGTGTTAGAGCTAACAGAACTCACATCCTGGCATACTTCACCTTTCCATTTGTAAGAAGGGAAGGGAGGCCCAGAGAGGAGCCCACATCTGTCTCAGGGGCAGCAGCTCGGGCAGCGGCAGAGCTGAGAAATGTTTCCTACCTCCTAGTCCTGGGTTCTCCATCTACATCCTGGTGTCTCTAACATGCCATCTCCATTGACTAATTGCCACACTCGCTGATTTCAATTACATACGTAAGAAGTGAGTGTTTTAAAACTTTCCAGTGGCTATTACACACAATTCAGAATTTTACATTTACACACAATATATGGATTTTATATACCTCCCCAATGGGCCAAGCCGAAAGCTTAGACAATATCTATGACCCCTTTCTTTCCCTCCCACATGCTCCCCAACCACTCTCGTTGCTTCGGCAAGAGCCTCTAGACCAGCTCTCCATTGGAAAGCTCTGGCATGAGTTTCTCACTGTCCTGGAAGCGGGGAGTGCAACCTATGCCTATGGAGTCCCTCGGGGGCATCTTCTTGGGTGTGCCTTGAATACTGGGCAGGAGAGAAGACAAGTAGGATGGAGCAGAGCTGGTGAGTTCTGGCTAAGGAGGAAGGCTGTCACATTCAGAGAGAGTGAAAGCAGACAAGAAGAGGATGGGAGCTCTGTGTCTCGGCAGAAGCTATTCGTGTCATACGGGGTTCTGAAGATGTCTCACAGAAGTGCTGGGTGTGCTGTTGTGACTAAGGTCATCTGTGTAGGTGTCAGTCAGAGAGAAGCTTAATCCAGAATCCAGAGAGAACAGGTGCCCATTATTTTCTCATGCCCCCTCTAGTTCCCAACTAGCTATCAAGTTGATAAAATGTGTGGGAATGCTTAATACTACGGTTGCCAGGCACATACACCTGCAATCCCATAACTGGGAAAGGGAAAGAAAGAGGATCGTGAGTTTGAAACCAGTCTAGACTACATTAAAAAAAGTCTAACTCTGAATAAATACATAAGTATATAAAAATTACACACACATGCCTATTATTTTTGGCATTTGAAAATCCTGTTTTGTTATAAGAAATGCTTAAATATTTAGGAAGTTGTTATACTGGAGTGGTTAGCTAGCTATAGCTAATAATTTTTAGTAGCCATAGCTAGCTACACTCAACCACCTGTCCTCAATAATCGATTATCTGGGTAATCATGAAAGGCAGAGAAAGGAAATATATACAATGTGGCACATTGGGAAGAGGAACAAATGCATAGGTCCAGGGACATCTTCCTAAGTTCATACACAGGGTTCTGACATGATGTTTAGGTTTAAATAGAGGGCAGGAAGTTTGCGAAGCTAAGCAGCCCTGGTCACGGTATGGCCCCGCTCATTGCTGACCCTCATTGCCCTGGCTGCAGTCTTTACTACAAGTTGCCAGAACCCTAGAAATTCCTTTCCTGAAGACAGCGACCTCCTCTAACTTCCTTCCTGAGCAAGAGATCTCTGAGTAAATGCCAATTCTTTGGGGGCCATTGCTTCAATACCCTAGTAACCAGAACTGCTCAGCTGTGCACTCCTCTTAGCCTCTGTTTAATCCTAAACTTCCTGTCAGGGTTCTACAGATAGACTAGCAGAAACGCTGGACCTCCAAGTTTGTTCTCCTCCCGGGGTAGCCTCACTGAAGCAATCTCCCCTCTCCTGCTCCTTTTCTCTGTTACTTGTGTCTTCAATTGGCCTGCTGGAGACAGTGGTCGAGACCAGCCAGGCTCTGACCCTAACAACTCAGGAGAAAGTCGCTTCTTGGCATAGTAACTGTTGGCGCAAACCAGTAAGGCCTGGTGAATAGCTGGTAACTTTCCCGGGTTTTGCTTCCAAGTTTGAACTGATGAGGAACAGCCAGGTATGCCCGACTGCACCCGATGCCCAGCCATTGCCTCCGGACAGGACACCTAGGAAAGAGGCCTCTTGTGGTAGCAATGCACATCTCTCCTTTTCTCCTACCTGCCTCGGCCTCTGCCAAAATGCAAGGGGAGGTGGCTTTGAGTAGAACATTTCTCCTCATCGCCTAGTCTTCCCCTATTGCCATACTAAAATGCTCAGTCAGACATGAGAGATCTAAACGGTCTCAAGCATTGGTTTCTCCGATTCTTTCTCACACATTCTTGCCCCACTTGCCTGGCCACCCTCTCCCAGTCAGGTTCAGAGAATATCCTGTCAGGTCCTTATCCTCAGAAGCTCCCTGCCACCCCCACGTCTGCCAACTCCTCTCAGCACTACTCCGTTCTGTCCTCCACCCACCAGGACATAGCACGTGACTGTTCGCTGGTCTTATTTTTTGCCTCGCTTCCTAGACCACAGCCGCCAGAAGGGAGCATGCGCATCTGCTTTGCTCACTGTATCCCTGCCACGAGCTCTGTGGGCAGGCGCAAGATAGAGGCTGGGGGTACTTCCCATCAGTGGGGAGTGAGGATTGGGTGACTAAGAATATTCATTGTATTAATGCCCTTCCCTAATAATATCAGGGTTTTTACAGTGCAAAAACAATACCACTCCCAAAGAGGGGATGCTATATTTTATTTATCTTATTATTGTGTGTATGCATGTATGTGCACACACGTGTGGAAGCCAGAGGCTGACATTGGGTGTTCTCCTCCGCTGCTTTCCATGTCATCATTATTTGAAAGGGTCTGTCACAGAACATGAGCTACACTCGGTGGCTGGTGACATCCCAGGTCCACCTGCCCCTGAACCATAGCACTAGCATTAAAGACACTCGCCACCACACTTGTAACTTGTAATGAGTCTTCCTCTGTCCCACCAGCTCCCAAATGATGACACAGAGACTTATTAATAATTATGAAGGTTGGGCCTATAGCTTAGGCATGTTTCTAACTAGTTCTTGTAACTTAAATGAGCCCATTTTTATTCAACTGCATGCCGCCACGTCTCTTGTGGATGTTACCTCTCCTCTGCACATCCTGCTTGCTGGGCATCTCCTGGCATCTCCATTCCACTCTTCCTCCCAGAGTCTTCCTGGAAGCCTGGAAGTCCTGCCTCGCCTCTTTCTAGCTACTGGCTGTTTAGCTTTTAATTACACCAATCACAGCAAAACATTTTCGTACAGTGTGCAGATATCCCACAACATTTGCTTGCTCTCTCTCTCGTGTGTGTGTGTGTGTGTGCATGTGTGTAGACAGAAGGCTTTCTCCATCCCGTGGTCCCAATGAACTAGATTCTCTCTGCCCACTGGGTCTCCACAGCCACTTATGAAATAATCACTCAGAGGCTAACTGTCAGTTACAATTGTCTGGCCAATGACTTAGGCTTATTTTTCTTTTTTCTTTCTTTTTTTCATTTTGTTTTGTTTGTTTATTTGTTTATCTTGTTTTTTCTAGACAGAGTTTCTCTGTAGTTTGGAAGCCTGTCCTGGAACTAGCTTTTGTAGACCAGGTTGGCCTCGAACTCACTGAGATCAGCTTGCCTCTGCCTCCAGAATGTTGGAATCAAAGACGTACACCACCGCTGTCCAACTGACTTAGGCTTCTTACTGGCTAGCAACTATAAATTAATCCATTACTATTAGTTTAAATTTTACCATGAGGCTCATGGCTTGTTACCTCACATCTTACCTCCCTGGTTACATGGCATCTCCCTGACCCTGCCTTCTCTCTCTGCATCTTTGTTTAGATTTCCCACCTAGCTTTTTTCTGCCTGTCCATTGGCCAAAAGAACTTTATTCATCAACCAATAAAAGCAACACATACTCGCAGCATACAGAAGGACATCTCATATCGTGTGTGTGTGTGTGTGTGTGTGTGTGTGTGTGTGTGTGTGCGCGCGAGTGCGCACATACTTGCAAGTCTACTCATGCACATACTGACCATGGAACACGTGTAGAAGCCAGAGAAATTGTGTCAGTCCTCTCCTTCCACTGAGTGGGTCCTGAAGATTAAATTCGAATCAGAACAACTTTCAGAACTCTGTTTTCTCCTTCTACTGTGGAGGTCCCAGGGATCGAAGTTAGGTCTTCAGGCAGAAAATGCCTTTACCCAATGAGCCACCTTGGGTCAGTCTCACCCTTACCCAGTTTGTTATGAGGACTGGAGATTCAAATTCAGGTCCTCGTGCTTCCATTTTACCATGGAGCCAGCTCCCTAGTGCAGGGTGTTATAGTCTAGCTATTTCAATTCATAAAACATTTTTTTGCTTGTAGGAAATGCCAGTCTCAGATGAAGGGTTAAGAGCAGAAAGAAACTAACAAGTGTCCAGCTGTCACCAATCCCATTGAGTGTCAGTGATAAGATGATTAGGATGTGTCCCCTGACAGCAAGTGGCTCACACTGTAATGATAGTGACAGGCATGAAGAAAAAGAATCGAGCGCAGAGTGCGCTAGCTGGAAGGCAGAAATGTGTAGAGTACACAGCGTGTGCACACAGCTTACACCTGTTTATGTTCCTCTCTAACCTATTTCCCTAAAAGACTGCGTGCAAGTTACGTGTGTGTGAATCACATCATTTGAAATGTCTATTGGTATGTCTCTGTTGAAAGAATTCTTGCATTGACACTTTTGAAAATCAATTCCTAATTTAGTTCTTTTGGAAATTTGACACTGAAATAGAACAATCTTTTTTTTTCCAAAAAGCGGATCACAATTGCATTACATTCTGAAGAGTTGAATGACCATGCGAGATGAACTTGGGGCACTGTAAGAAGAAGAGGAGGGGCTAGAGAAATGGCTCAGCGGTGAAGAGCACTGACCACTTTTCCAGAAGACCTGGGTTCAATTCCCAGTACCCGCATCAGAGTTCACACCTGTCTGTAACTCCAAGATCTGACACCCCCACATAGACATGCATG
>NC_022013.1:66545437-66572168 GCF_000317375.1 Microtus ochrogaster | reverse complement strand
GAGAGCTGGGTCTGAAGCCCATGTCACCTTCTCGATGGCAGATCTGACCCTGCCTCGGTTGGTTCTGCGGCAGACAGATCGGTGCCCGGGATGAGCTCTGTGTGCACAGGCTGATGACCTCACAACATATCTTCCAGGGAGAAGATAAATTAAAATGCTGTTTTCTGACCTAAAAATGGCCATTAAGGCAGCAGCCATGTTAAATAAATGTAAGACAGACAAGTGGGGTGAGCCCTCACCCACCGTGCATTCTGCTTTCCACTGCTGGGAGCTGGGTGCGCACGCTGTTGGCAAGTGACCACAAAATGAAGCAGAGTTCAATCTTTCTATGTTAAACAATAAACCAGGTATCAATGAAGACCCAAGTGACCTTTAATCTATCCCACTCACTTCCTAAAAGTAGACGTTTCACAGTAACCTGGACAAACTTTTTATGCTATGTAGCATCAAAAATAGAACAGTCGTTTTAATTTGTGCATGTCTGAAGACCAGTATGACATCCCATGTATTCATTAAATATCTCTTTAGTTTCTACTGGGTGCAAGACCCCACAAAACAGGCACTGTAGGCAGAATGTAGTAAGCAGAAGCCTGCCATACTGGACTTGACCTTTCCAGAGCCAAATGAGGCCAATCCAGAAGGCAGGTGAGCAGGTAGATGTTTGAACCTTATGACAAGGACAAACGAGAAAGACCTTTGTCAGATGACTGTCCTGGGAAGTCAAACGCAGGGAGGGACTCCTGGAGGATGAGAAGTGAGCCTTCTGAGGAACTAGGATAAGCGCCCCAACAAGAGACCTTTCCAAGCCAAAGAGGCCCTGAACATAAGAGCTGAACATAAACCTAAGGCAGTTGCCCGAGAAAGACCCAGGGAACAATGGAGACTGGAGTTAGCAATGTGACAAGAGGCAGAGGCCATGCAGGACCATTGTAGGCCACAGAAGAGAACCCAAGTCAGCCAGGAAGCTACAGGCAGGTCTCTGTTTAAAAGTGACACAAGCCAATTCATGCATTTGAATAACCTCACTGGCCACAGGACTTATGTGTGGGCTTAGAGGATTTTTAGTGGGGCGTAATGACTCCTTAGAACTCAGGCTTTCTTCCTTCTAGGCCTGGACCCAATCCAGACACCTCCACCAACCTACATCACAGACCTCAATTTAAAACCTGAAACATTCAGACTCCAGCACCACCACAACACCAACACAATAGGAAATTAGAAGTAAAGCCTGAAACACTTCAAGACACTGGGGTGGGCAAGAACTTTCTGAGCAAAACAGGAATAGCACAGGAACTAGCCTCAAGTGTCAAAAATGCAACTGCATAAAATTTAATAGTTTCTGCACAGCCAAAGTAGCTATCAGCAGAGCACATAGACAACCCACAGAATGGAGGGAAATTTATTAGTTACACCTCAGACAAGGGGCTAATAACCAGAATTAAAAAGAACTGTATACATTAAGTATCAATGAAATAAAACTTCCTGTCAACAAATGGACTAACAAATCAAGTAGACAGTTTTCAACAAGGAAATATGGCTTCCCTCGTCATCAGGAAAATGCAGTTTAAACTCCTTTGAGATTCTACCTCACTCCAGTCAAAATGGCTACCATCAAGAAATATGGAAACAAGCGTTGGTGAGAACATCTAGATGAACCCTTATTTACAGCCAGATACAAATTCACACGGCCATTATGGAAATCAGTTTGGACATTTCTCAAAACAATAAAAATAGAAGTGCCCTATGACCCATTTATTCCACCCCTGGATATATACCCAGAGAATTCCATCCCCTACCACAGAGATATTTGCCCCCTCCTGTTTATTGCTGTTCTCAGTATAGCAAGGAAAGGGATCCAACCTAGGAGTCCAGCACAGATGACTGGAAAATGAAAATCTGGTACATACGTAAAATAAAATACTATTCAGCTCTAAATAAAAATGAAGCCACAACATTTTCAGGAGACTGGATGGATGTATAGTGTACAATACTCAGCAGGTCCACCTAATCTCAGAAAGAAAAGCTAAAAGCGTGTTCTTCCTCAAGCGCAAATCCTCGCCTAGAAAGTGCACATGTCTACAAGTAAACAAATGGACTGATGGGTATAGTATGACATTTAGAAATCAGGAAAGCTCTGACTAATGAGTTCACATTAACCATGTACGGTGTGCATGCCTCTGAATGCTCTCTGAAGTGCAACATGTTTTTAATGCAAAGCAAACCCTTTGTGGGCAGTATCTGCAAGCAATTCCATGAGGAGCTATTACTCTTAAGTATTCACTGAACATTCTATCGAATGTGGTTCTTTGTAAGCGCTACTAAATTTAGTGTGCTTTGTTCTTTAAACAAGACTTGCAAAGTACAGTGTAAAACTTGCGAGAAGAATATTTTAAACCATAGTTTTGAAAGAATACTCGAAACACTGATCAACACATCAGGAAGTTGAAACACCGAGAAACTCCTTTGTTTCCCTGTAGGTTATAACTCTAAATTGTATTATTGGTGAATAATTGCTTTATTGCTAGTTTAAAACATAAGTATAAAATAACCCATGGGCAACGTTTGAATGCATCAAAACTATGGATACACCCTCAAATAAAACTACATTCATATTGAACACATATAGACATTTTTCTGTCATTTTCCTTAAACAAGAACAGTATCGTCACTACTAATGTAGCATTAACACTGCACCAGGTTGTGAAAATAATCTAGAAATTATTTTAAGTGTGTGAGGGGACAAGGAGATAGCTCCAGTGGCAGATTGCCTGCCCCACAAGCGCAGGACTTGAGTTCACATTCTAAGCTCTTAATAAAAAGCAGGGCAATGAGCTGGCCAAAGAATTCAGCCGGCAAAGATGTTTGCCACTGAGTCGAATAATCCGGGTCTAATTCCGAGGGTCCACCTGGTGAGTGTTATAAGTGGGAGGAGAGAATTCACTTCTGCGGGCTGTCTGCTGACCTCAACCTGTGTGCTGTGGTGCACAGAGGCAGAGAGAGAGAGAGAGAGAGAGAGAGAGAGAGAGAGAGAGAGAGAGAGAGAGAGAGAAAAATCATTTTAAAGCTAGACTTGGTGATGCAGGTGAATAATAATTAACAATAATAATAATGTGGAAAGGGATGAGGAAGACACCTGAGCTGACCTCTGGCCCCTGCGCTTGCAGGGCACTGTGGCATGTCTTTGTAATCCCAGCAGTGGGGCGGAGGAAGCAGTAAGGTCCTTAGAGTTTACTGGCCAGCCAATCTGAGCGAATGAGCGCTAGGTTCAGCCAGAGATCTCGTTCAAAATCAGTAAAATATGGAGCGTGAGAGAGATACTGACCTTGACCTCTGGCCTCCACACGTAGAACTCACAATTTGCTTAAAAGAAATGTTAAAAATGAATGAAGTGATTGAGGGGCTATGCCTAGGTTATATGCAAACACTATATCCTTTTATATGAGACCCAAACATCACTTCAGTTTTGTGTCCACAGGAGTCCTGAACTTAACTCTCCGTGGATATCGAGGGACGGCTATAATTACAAACCGAGAGAAGGGATAGAGCAACCACGCTCCCTGATTCTTTTTCAGGTTCCTTTGGGAGTATCAGTCGGTGGCTCTGAGTAGTTAAAAGCAGCTGGGGGCAGTGCTTTAACACCCACCCTACCACAACCTTCCTCCAAGGTCACTGAGGAAACAATCTCTATCATATTCCAACTGCGAACAAAAACTTTCTTCTCAAGCAGGCGAACTCCCTGGCCTGTCTCCAGGCAGGGAGAGATCCTACCCAGCCCTTAGTGCATAGAGCAACACTGACAGCAAAAGAAAGAATTGCAGGGCACTTAAGACCAGGGAGTAGCTTTATAACAGGAACACTACCGCCTGCCTGATTGCCAACAGCCTGCTTCCATCCCCTTAAAATCTGGCCACAGCCCTCCTGATCTTGGAGCTGGCTGCAGGTATTTCCTACAACAGCTATAGCACTCACAAAAGCGCTCACATTTGGCTTCCTATGCTGCAAGCATCACGCTGACAGTTACTCGAAGTGACGGACAAAAGGACAGCCACATATTGCTGGAGAAGTAGAGATACAGTCTGGTTCCTGCTGCCTTCTCAGTGGATTCTTGGCCTTCCACTCCCTCACCTGTAGCATCCTGGACCCCACGTGCCCATTTCCACCTCCTTGTCCTATTAATGATGACTAATGGTCTTTGCCCTCATCCGGGATCAAGGAATAAACATGGGTACCGTGGGCTTGGCTCAGGTGCCCCGTAGTGGTTTTCAGTGGGACATTGCAATGACTATCTCTGCTCCCAGGTCTGCAGTTGGTAGTAGGACAAGGGAAGCCTTTTACCCAGCTCAGTCACATGCCTGCGCATCGCAGTTCAGAGGTAACAAGATTCCTGGAGTCATCGGCCCCCATGGACTGTGGAATATGTCTATGGAAAGAGGAGCCTGACGTATTTGCCTCCTGCTCATCATGATTTATGGGAACCCAGAAGCTGGGTTCTGTGGTTCAATTGAGTCACAAAACAGGATTCTGAATGTCCACCAGAGAGCCCGAGAGCATCTGCCTTCGCCATGCTGTTCCTGGTGAGGGGTGGCTGTCAAATTTATCCTGTGGGACGGACAACGAATCCTATCCTACGCACTGGGAAGAAGAGCCACTCAGAGAAGGAAGTGAAAGGGCCCTGGAGCGGGAAGGGCCACTGACAGGTGACAGCCAGAGAGCTGAGGGGAGGGGTGCTAAACCAGCAGCTGCCTGGGATGGAAAGCAGAGATCAGAGGGGCCCTGACAAAAAGGAACAGTGGCTGATCCTGAGGGCAGCTGACAGAGTGAACGCAACCCTTCCAGAGATACACCAGGCACAGGGAAAAGAGAGAACAAAACTACAGACTTTGTTAGAACAAACAGATCCCACGGGGTGGGGGTTGGGGGTGAGGTAGAGATGAGAGTCCAGCCCAGAGCAGCCCTTCTTAAAGGAGCCAGTCCCTGTTTTCCAGATTAGCCCGAGCTCCCCGACCTGCCTTCTTGGTGGTTAGGGAGAAGGTGGCATTGGATGGAGAATCTGAAAACACCATGACGTGTCTTAACCTATTTTGTGCCGTTATAATAAAATATCCGATGCTAGCTCCTTTATAAAGACAAGACATTCGCTCAGCTTACAGTTTTGGAGGATAAGTAAGGAGGGCTTCGTCTGCGTGGCATATGGCGAAGGCTTTCCATCTGTGTCAAGACTCAGCAGATGGCATCAGGGAAGAGGGGACACACATGGAAGAGAAGGATCACATGGGGAGACAGGAAGAAAGAGACCAGGTTAAAGACAGGGCGGCTATCTGTATAAGGATCTGCCACTCCAAGACCTGACCTAGTCCTAGGAGGCCAAAACGAATGTCCTCGTGAGGGTCGAGTGTCTATGACCTGATGACCTTCCCTGAGGGCACCTCCACCCTGTCACACTGGGGACCAAGCCTCCTTCACAAGAACCTCTGGGGGACAAACCACATCCAAACCAGAGCCCCCAGCTGAGAGTGGAAGAACAGGAACTGTGGGCCTTTAAACAGCACATCCTTTCCTGCTTTGTTGACAAGAGACCTTTAATTCCACTTAGCACAGAATCCAGAAAAATCCACCCTGCATTCTGCAACCACACTAAAGTCTCCAGTCAAAAATTACCTCTAATCTTCCTATGCTTATTAACCAGGCCTAGGGATTTCAGATTAGGACTCTTCATATGCTAATTAGCCACCCCAGGGTGTGCAGCAGAATTAATTTGTTGGTACTCACATCCACCAACCCAAACCAGCAGAAGACAAGCAAGAGAGCTGGAGAGAAGGGGAGGGAGTGGACTTCAGCTAAGGTGCTAGGGAAATTTTCACCTAGTTCCAGGTTCTAGATGGAGCTTTCCTGCAAATACAGTTTCTTGTCACCTAGTGATGGGGATACAGTCTGGAAACAAGTTGAAAATATCATAGCAAACATCATGGAGCTTACTTCCAGTCTAAGATGGATGCTGCATCGTTATGTGATGTGTTCTTAAGGGACCACATTTGGGTAAGATGTGCATAGGTGACATGAATCACCACACTTGTCAAAAAAACAAAACAAAACAAATCCGATATCCTGATCTATAGTGAAGAGGCAGCGGGCAGGCCTGCTTTTCATCCTGCCCAGCTCCCACGGCTAGCTTAGCCCCGGAAATAATAACATGGAAATTGTATTCTTTTAAACACTGCCTGGCCCATTTTATCTAGCCTCTTCTTGGCTAACTCTCACATCTTGACTAACCCATTTCTAATAATCTGTGTAGCACCACGAGGTAGTGGCTTACCGGGAAAGATTTAGCATGTCTGACCTGGCGGCTGGCTCCATGGCATCTGACTCACTTCCCTTCTTCCCAGCATTCTGTTTTGTCTACTCCACCTATCTAAATCCTGCCCTATCAAAAAGCCAAGGCAGTTTCTTTATTAAACAATGAAAGTAACAAATAGACAGATGACCTTCCTACATCATTGATCTTTATCTTGTAGAAACTGCTCTGGTTTCATAAAGACCTGAGAAAGGTTTGGAAGTATGCGATGATATTATTGTACTGTCGCCTCTAGTGAAGAACACTAAGTGAAGGTTTCGATCTTTAATTCTGATTATATATACATTCTGTTTACCCAACACACACACACACATGGTCTCACCTCATAGGCTATCCTTGAACTCACAATCTTCTTGCTTCCCACCTCTATAGTCCTAGTATTACAGGCCTATGTAGGCATGTCTAGCCATTGTTTACATTTTAAATAATGACATCAGAAAGCCATTGTGACCTTAATAGCTAACCTGATTTTGAAGGACCACCCTCTATTATGTAGCAGAGGCCATAAGGAACAGGCTGGGAGCCATGTTCAGTCCTGTTGCAGTTACTTGCAGGACGTGCCTCCACTGTGCTTCTGCTTCCTCTGTCTAAAGTGCTGATACTAGGTCCCACATCAGGGATAAGGTGTGACGATAACAAGAGCCAGTCTGCAAACATGCTGGGCTCCCAGGCAGGATTACTAAGGGCCAGCCGGGGTCATTATTCGTGGCGCATTGCTCACTGATTAGGGAAGACTGTCAGGGAAGGAGTAGAAAAAGCCTGGGTGTTCTCTGATCAGAGTCATGTGAGCCCGTGAAGGCCTGCCTGACATACCCCAGTTAAGGGCTTGAGAGGGTCAGTGAGCCCTGCAGTTCCACAGAACCAGCCTCCGTGTCTGGGGCTAAATCACAAGTGGGGTGATGATGATCTCTTACCAGCCTATGGTCACATCCTGGGCCCTAGCTGTCAGTCATAACAAGCGAGATGCAGTCACTCATCCTCTGGAGGAGAAGAAAACAGTCGGGAAAAGTGGAGGAGGAGTTACAGTGTGGTCACATTGGGAAGGGATGACAGAGTGGCCCAGGACCCACCCTCACTACACCCAAGTCCATCTTCGGGGTCCAAGTAGAAGGCAAGCGTGAGTGTCACTAAGCAGTTTGGTAAAGGTAGAGCTCCACCCATTGCTGTTCCTTTGGCTCCAGTCCCTCGTGCAGGGTGTTCTGACAAGTTGTCAGGACTGTGTGAAATCTCTTTCTGGAAGACAAGTTCCTCCTCTGACTGGCACCAGGCTCCAGCCTCTTCCCTCTTCTGGCATGAGATTTCTGGGGGAATTCCAATTCTCAGGGGGCCATTATCTCAACAGTCTGCTAGCTAACGGTAGCTAAGTGTCTCTGTAGAATACCTTCATTTCTGCTGTGATGTGGACAGCCTGGGACAAGACCATTCCTCCCTGCCATGGCTCTCCTGAAAAGAGAAGCTTTGGTGAGACACAGCTCTGGAGAGCTAGGACATGGCTAGGCTACTGTCTACACGACCTCCAGAGACCACAACTGTCTGTGGAGAGCTAGGACATGGCTAGGCTACTGTCTACATGGCCTCCAGGCACCAGAGCTGAAGGGGTCACTGGAAGAGAGAAGGAAGGCTTGTCCCCGGATATTAACTAAACAGTCCAGAGTCTTCTGCCTACCTGAGGATTTTAAGAATAAGATCATACTGCCTGAGACTCTGGATTCTGTTTCTCCAGGTCATCAGTCAATTACACACCATGTTTAGTCAGTTTTTCTTCTTCTCCCCTAACTGTCTGATGGGTGGTTGATTTCCTACTGCTGTATCCCTTGCACTAACCCACACCAGTGACTGCTGAAGAGATGCTTTCAAAGACATCACTGCCGAAGACAAGGGGTAAAGATGGGCTCGCCCACCACTTCCTTGGACTCAGAGGCAGGTGTCAGATGCATAGCCGAGCTGCAACGCTGGTCACAGAAGCAACACAATTTTCTCTCTGCTCCAAAAAATACCAGTAACAAGTGTAATCAGAGGGCCTCATCCTGCAGGAAGAGGCTCACGCTTTGAAGGGCACCCATGGTTATCAAGCCCATCCACCCACAACAAATGCTTTAATCTGTGGAAGGAATGGATGCCATCTACAGGAGGCAGGCTGAGGAAGCAAGGGAAGCAACCTTCTCTGCTGAGCCCCTCTCTCCACCACTGCTCAGAGTGGAGGAGAGTTATCAGGAGCGTGACTTGCCCTCCTCCACAGTGGCTGCCGCCTTCCTCCACCCAAGTGCTGGCATACTCTCAGGTGATCCCTGAACCAAGGTGCCAAGTGTGGAGCTGGCAAAATGGGTATAGGGGTGAGTAACACTTTCGTCTGCTTCCTTTCCCCAAGATCAGAGTCTGAGTCGTGGGCAATGAGAGCAGTGTGCCCACCAACATCTGTGTTCCTCCTGTGTTAAGACGTTGGCCCCTCTCTTCTTCCGCCCTGGATTGGTGTTGGGACCTCTGAGGCCGAAGAGGATAGAAGAACTGCCCTGTGAAAGAGTGCGGGACTTTGAGTCACCCGGTAGAGAGGTTTCCCTGGCTTTTGTGGGCCCTGCACTGCAGGCTTAACCAGGTGAGGAAGAAAATCTATTGCCTTAAACCCCCAGTGTGTAGGGTTAGTGATAGAGCTGCCACATTTCTAGTGTCCCCCTACACCTGAAAAAAGCAAAGATGCTGAGGGACCGCCAGCACCATGTCACCCGAGGGGCCAGAACTACTCCTTGAGGAGACTGATTTCTGGGCTCTAACCTGAAGCAAGAGTCCTAAGCATTGACCTGACAGAAGAAAGGGGAAAAAAATAGCTTCCTAAAAAGAAGGAATGGGCTGTGTCTGGACATTTGGGAAGAAAGAGAGAAAGTGGAAGCTTCAGACACTGAAATGTGTGAACAAGTAGAGTAGAAGGAAGAGGGGAAAGGAGCAGGACAAAGAGAAGGGAGGAGACGGCCAGGGAAAACTAACGATGGCACAAGCCTGTAGTCCCCGCCAGTCAGGAGACTGAGGCAAAGGGAACAGGAGTTACGGCAATTTAGGGAGACCCTGTCTCAAATCTTAAATGGTAGTAAGGCCTGGAGACACATAGTTCAGTCAGTTCGGCACTTGCCCAATATGCATGCAGACATGTGCAGTTCCCAGCACGGCATAAACAAAGCTATAGTGGAACACGTCCATACTAATAACACTTGGGGAGTAGGGCGATAACCCTTGGCTACGTGGCATGTTGAAGGCCAGCCTAGTGGTAATGATAATGATAATAATAATAACAACAATAATAATAAAATCTCAGGGTGTTGTTAGCCATCCCACAAACACACAGCTTTGTGCTGAAGAGCTTGGGAAATCACAGAAGGGTTTCCATCAGGGAAGTCACATGATAAGGTTTGTGTTTTATTCCTGTTCCTTGAGGTAGCTCAGTGCTCCTGTGCTTTGGTCTGCTCCCTTGGAGTTTGCTGTCTCAAGCCTACTTTGGCCTAGGCTGCTGGATTTGATCTGTTTCTGTAAATCTTGGTCTGGATCTCCTCCTGCAGAAGTCCCTGGATTGGAATTGGACCTGTTGTGGTGGAGATCCCTGACTCTGGATCTGGTCGCTGGCTCAGTTCTGATCCGCCCGTGTCCCAGGACTGGGTTTGCTCCTGGCTTCTGCTCCTGGTGGAGCTTGTTCTCTCTGTGTCCTAGGTAGCTGGTTCAGTCCCACTCCAGTTCTGGTAGAGATCACAGACACTGAGTCAGGTCGTTGGCTCAATCCAGGTCTGCCAGTGTCTCAGGACTGGGTTGGCTCCCAGGGCTGGATTTGCTCCTGGCTTCTGCTCCCTGTGGAGCTTAAGGTTTGTGTTTTTAAAAGATCCTAGTGACTGCAGCATAGAGAATCGATTGCAGTGCTCTTGGAAGAACATGTGTTTGCTATTTCCTTTTCCTGCCAAGAGATGTACCAGGAGAATGGTACTCCAACAATGTGAGTGGCTACTGCTGGATATTGGAGGCCATCCCAAACTTCATTGGCCTCGGGATTCGGGGAGGGGACAGCGTGCGGCTGCTGGAGGGTAGCATGAGTGGCTGTTCTTTATATGTCAGGCCATCATATGAATGTGTTGGGCCTCAGGGGAGGCCTGTATGTGGGCAGGAGAAGGCAGCTGGTACCTCCGATCTTCACTGATGACTGCGATGCCCCAGCAAGCCCTATTTACAGGATCTCTTATCGGTTTCCTTGACATACACAGGAGAACTTCTCTGCCCACTGAGTCCCTTGCAAAGCACCGTTACAGACTTGGGCTTCTGGGAGAGGACCCTTCCTACCCCATGGCAGCCCAACACACACATACACACACACATACATACACACACACACACACACACACACACACACACACACCACACACACACATACACACACACACACACACACACACACACACACACACACACACACATATATACTGTAGACCTATGTACCTTTTTTCTAGAACACCCTAATGTGAAAAGGAAAACGGAGTTTTTTCCTAGACCCAGAAACTCTGCAGGTGCCATCCCCTTTCCTTTTTTCCATTTTACCAAAGGAGAACACAGAAGCTAAACTCCTGAAGAACCCCAGCAGAGCACGGATTTGTACGGATGGCTGTTTGTCTGCCCTGTGGCATCCTTTGGATGTTTTTAAAGATTTTGTTTGGTTGTAGAATTTCTGGACACAGTCCTACTACCTAGCCCAGTGTGATCTCATCAAATTCTTCTTTTGCCTTGGCATCCTGAACTCTGGGAGTACAGGCGAGCATCACCAGACCTGGCTCGAGCTACTCTTTACCTATTCCTTGGTTAAACCATCGACACACAGAGAAATGAAAATCCATGCTTCTGACCACCACTGCCTTGTAGGTTGGCTAAAGTCTACGAGGGAATGATGCCACAAGCTCATACCTAAAGATGTGACAAAATGTAGCTGAGAAGTTTGTCGTCTAAAAAGAAAAAAGAACAAAAAGAAGTTTGTCATCTTCAGGGAGGGTACAACTGAGAACACAGCCCACTGAATTTACAAGGGTCCTCTGACTGACCACTGGGGGATCTTTCTCCCTTTCTGGCTCTGACCATCGGACCTGTCATGGGACTGGTAATTTTCCCTCATGAACTGTCAGAAATCTAGGGTCAAACCTGTGACCCACCCCATCCCACAGGGCTTCCTCTGCCTGGCGTAGCTCACGACACACTCCCAGGCTCTTTTGCTCCCTCATTTCCTCATTGTCTTCTAATGCATGGCTTTGGGAGGCCCCACCTTGACTCCTTGTTGAGTGTGGTAGTAAAGAGAAATAAGATAAAAAGTAGATAAAAGGTAGGCTTATAGGTTTGGGAGTTCAGCTCAGTTAGTAGAACGCTCGCCTAGCATGCAGGAAGCCCTGGGTTTGATACCCATCAGGTGTGATGACACATGCCTGTAATCCTAACACCATGGAGGCAGGAAAACCAGAAATTCAAGCCGTATAGTGAGTTGGTGGCCAGCCCGGACTACATGGGACTCTGTCTCTAAGAAGAAGTAGCAGTAGCTATCTTTTGCTATAACCATTGCAAAGCAGCTACTAACAATAACCACAAGTGATACTCAAGCCGAGTGTGACTCCTCATGGTTGACTGGGGTAGGAAACAGCTTGGCATAGACATACAAAGTCTTTAGCATATTTTCTGATTCTATTCAATGCAGAGGTTATCAAATAATGGCAAAGAATCCTTGTCCGCCCAGATCTGTAAGATATAAATGATATTTGGAAGCTGCCAGTCAGTCAGGGTATCTACCACTCAGGGCCTTCAGGGACTCTCACTGAACAAAGTCTTCAACAGTTCTCTTCTGCATCAAATGCTTACCTCCCTGTGACGTCTCTCTGTGTTATAATGCTGTTCTAACAGCAGCTTTTCTGCTATGGCTAGCCTCCACCTGTGCTTGCTCACCTGTCTGTCCGTTCATCTAGACGGCCATGCATTAATGCAGTGACAAGTGTACTTACGTTAGAAACTGGGACTTTGCCATTCATCTTGGCTACCTCCTGGATTTGAGCAGACAGGCTGGCTGAACTCATTCTCCATAATCCTCATATTTTTTTTTCGAACACAATAAATGATCATACTTAAAACTATTTTCTAACTTTTCATCCCTAGGCTTAACTTGCTCCAAAGTAATCCATCCGTGACTTCCCTGAATATTTGTTGAATTTTAGCTGCAAAATCTAGTGTTTCTAATGACACATTGAGTTTCTGATAAAAACTGCTGCCTTCCATTTTCCTCTTCTGGTACTCTGTGTAAAATTTTCAGCAGATTAACAAGCTGACTTAGAAGAATAAAAAAAGATGCGGCCTTGGGGTTTTTCTAAAACACAGTATCCTCCTTGCTTTCTTCTTCCTGCAAGGACATCGCAGACTGTTTGTGAGGACACTGGTGTCAACAGAAGGCTGTCCTGTGGTTTTCATACCCAGTCCCCGGCAAATGCCAATCATCCACACTTTCCTCGCTGCCAACTGCAGTCCAGCCACTGGCTTTCCTCAGGACGTGGACGTCTTTGGGGGGTGGTGACTCTCCCAGCTGAAGCGTATGAATCCTTGGAGAGGAAGACTGATAGAGTCTCCATTAAAACTTGTAAAATTCTGTGTCTGTTTGCTTGTTTGCTTTTGAAACAGAGCATACTATGTAGCTTAAACTGGCCTCAAATTTAGTCTTCCTGCCTCAGCCTCCCCAGTGATAAGATTACTGTTGTGCACCAATATGCCCAGCCACACACACACACACACACACACACACACACACACACACACATAACTGCAATACCCATAAGGTGTGAATAGCCACTTTGAGTCTCTGTCATTTCAGTAGCACAGAGGCCTCTCCCATGTCTAGTCCATCACTGTCACGCTGTCACGTTCATTTCTTTCCTCCTGGCTCTGTAATCAGATCTGCCATGGGTATCCCAATGGTCTGATGTAGGACAATAAGCATCCTTGTCACAGGCTTCCAGTTTGACGCCACTCCTAAGCTCCTCCTACTCCCTGACAGTAGCCAGGTGATGTGAGCCTGGATGTGCACACATCCTCTCTGTTCCATCAATGAGCATCCAATGGAAAGCCAGTTTCCGGCCCTCCTTCCCTTCTCTTGCCACGGTGCTCACCGGTGAGCGTGTTAGGAAGGATTTGGCCTAAGGACAGCAGTTTCTGGAACAGTGAGGCCACGTAAAAGGACAGCTGCTTGGAGACCGCCTCTGCCTGACAGCAGACTCGCATGAGTGACGTCTGAACTATTCCTATGCTAAGCCAACTGACCTGTTTTTACCATGACATAGATTGTCTAGCATAATCGATAAAGCCTTTCTGTGAAGTAGAAGTACCCTCTTCGGTGCCACCACCGAGAGAAGGGAAATAATAACCTCATCGTTGAAAGACATAATACCCATGCTGGAGTGTGTCTGACACTTGTCAGCCATCAGACTCAATTCTTAAATTATGTATAAAGGTCTACTGAAAGATGATAAGGAGAAAGTGCTAACCTTTATATTGTTGCTTTGATAGAAGTGAACTTGGAGCTGAGCATGGTAGTATGTGCCTTTCATCACAGCAATCAAGAGACAGAAAGGCACACCCTGTGAGTTCGTTCAAGGCCACCCTGGTCTACGTAGTAAGACCCTGTCTCCAAAAAAAAAAAAAAAAAAAAAAAACAGGCGGTGATAGCACATGTCTTTAATCCTAACACTCAGAAGGCAGAGGCAGGTGGATCTCTGTGAGTTTGAGGCCAGCCTGGTCTACAGAATGAGTTCCTCCAGGACAGTTGACAGCCAGAGCTACACAGAGAAATCCAGTAAAACAGTGGGGAAGCCTTGAGTTCCCAGTGGTGCAGCGTGGCAGAGTATGTGCTTAACATGTGTGATCCTGTAGTCCAGTCCTCAGCATCACAAAGAGAGCTTTTGTAGCCCTTTATATGACATTATGTTCTCTGCCTGTGGACAAAGCATTGATCACAGTGGCGGACGAACCACAGATTCCAAGGAACAGCCTTTGGTTACATGACTCAGGCTAACAATATGTCAAGCCACCACTGGGCTGGAAATGGCGTCTAGAAACCAACTACACATTAAGAAGGAGTTAAATTTTTCTTTTCCTTACTGCATTCCTAACAATAATTACAAGTATGTCGCACAGGTGTTCTGGGCACAGCAGCATGTGTACCATAGGGATCCAATAAATATTCATGATGAGGATGGGATGATTGCCATTGACTGGTGGAGCAATCTTCATGGCCGCTAATATTCAGAACAGATTTACTATTTTGAAGTCAGCACCCAAACCAAAAACTTGCCCCTTGTTGCCAAGCCTTCAGGACTCCCATGAGAACATGAAAGTGCTGCCATTGGCTTCCTCTGTGGCTCTCTGAAGCTCTTCTGTTTCTCTCTTTGAGATCAAGCCTAGTTTTTCTTATTCTGATTGGCTGCTCCACTGGTTTGTATAGATGTAGCTTTAATTCTGCCGTCTTACCCAGAACCTAAATTTCCAGGTCTTTCCTGACAGTGACTCAATAGTACTCAATAGTTTGCAGCTCAAACTTCTCAAATTAATTTGCCTCCCCCTGTTGGGATAGGCCTAGATGATTGGGCCAGCCATATGGAATATTAATCTCACATGCAAATGAGGCATTAGTGGTCATTACCTACTGCACATTTTGGTGAGCAGCGAGCCATGCATTATTTATCAAACACAAGATTAAGAGACCGTTTGGATCAAAAATCCTGTTGCAAAGAATTTAATAAAAATTCCCTAATTTTCAGAATAAAAGAGAATAAATTAGTCAGTCATTACATGACCTTCACTGCCTGGGGACCTGAGCTGTCTGGGAAACTGCAAATTGGGGCGTTGGCTGCAGCCTTGGGCTGCCAGGACACCTTAGGGGACCACAAGCCAGAGAGGGAGCCAGCAGGGCCGATCTTGCCAAAGGACGAAGACAGAATACTGAGTACGCACATACACACAGCTGCTGGACTGCAGTTCTTTCTACAGTACGTCTCGCATTCAGGAAGGTGCAGTGTACGCGTTTATCCAGGGCAAACCCGAGGACTTGCTGGCACTAGCACTGTCGTGACCTGCAAAGGGCAGGGAGGGGATCACAATGGCTACTAAGGAAGCAAGCATCTGAAAGTGTACACTCCCTTAAAAAAAAAAATCTCTTTGCACTTTATTACTAATCTACGTGGGTTTTTTTGTTCTTCTTCGTTTTGAAAAAGGGTATTACTATGTAGTTCAAGCTAGCGTGGAAATCATTGTCCTCCAGCCTCAGCCCCCTGTATGCTGGAACTAAAGGCATGGGCCACCACACTGGGCTTATACGGATTCTTTCATGTTTTTGTTTCATAGACTAAATAACATCACACCAATGTTGGTACAGCGAAGATTGTCCCCAAAGAGTCTCAGGCAGTCAGCTTGAGATAAGAGGGTCTCTCTCTCCTCCTCCCAGCTGTTTCTGCCTTCATCAGAAGAAACCTAGAAGGGCAGAGCAAAGGGACGTCAGAGGAGGTCCCAGTCCCTGGTGTCTGGTTGAGGGCACTGTCACAAATTGTAGAATAATACCAGAAGGGTTGAAAGCCAGGAGAGCTCCCTCCCACAGCTCCCAAATGCATGCCTTAACTGTGTTGCTAGAGACGGTTCTGGGCTGTTTTTATGTTGGGGCTGTATGGCATCATATCAGCTTCGGGTCCCCTTTCTCCCTAAACGAGCCCATGTTGTAAAACAGCTCAGCTGCAGTAAGCAGGCCTCCAAACGATGCTGGGCCGTACATCCCTCCATCTGCCATAACACTGGGAGATGGTGATGAATTTTGATGGGGCAGAAAACAACTCTATCTATGCTGGGAGGACAGCACACAGCAAAGGTCAGTGAGGAATCTTTTTCGAAGAGAAGTTTTGGACACGCTCACACTTACTGACGTGCTTTTGCATAAGTGTGGGCTATTTCACGAACTTGGTTCACACACTGCTGCGTGTTTGCCAGATATAATACCACGTTGAGTTACTCAAGCAGCCCACATCATACCAAGACAATGGTCTGAAAAGTAAAAGCTTTGTCGAAATGCATTCTTTTGTAGGGCCTGTAACACAGCTACTCAAGGGGCTGAAAAAGAGGACTTCCTGGGCTCTTGAGTTAGGTCAGAGCCTAGGAAACTTAGAAGATCCTGTCTCAAATGTAAAAAGTACCTGGAGAGTCAATGACATACCTCTGTGGTGGGCACTTGCCTGGCATTTGTTAGGCCTGGCATCCAGTCCCTCATACCAAAACAAACATTATCATTATTCCTTTTTTTCTTCTGAGACAGGGTTTCTCTGTGTAACTGCCCTGGCTGTCCAGGAATGCTCTCTCCGTAGACCAAGCTGGCATTGAACTCACAGAGATCTGCCTGTCTTTATTCTTATAAGAGAATCTTTCAAAGGCATTTCTGAGGTCACATTCAGGCACTGAATGACCCTTACTAAAATATGTGAAGGAAAGGGCATGGGTGTGGAAAGCAGCAGCTGCACCACCCACGAGATTTCCCTGTTGCGGTCTGGAAGCAGCGGTAACACCTGAGGTTCAGGGCCTGCTGCAGAGGGCTCCCCCCGACCAGGCGACAGAATTCCTGGGCCTCTCATAAAACACAAAAGAGCATTTTCCCAAAGAATACAGTTTTCTCCTTGATCAAGTTAAATTATCAAATAAATACAACACGGAGCACAGATTCCCGCCACACTGTGGTGACCGTGTGTCTGGCTCCCACTATTCCCACAGCTGAACTGGCTGCTTGCGTAACTCAAGTTTTTCCCTCCTACAAGCTGGTGAAGCAGAAGCGTTGAAGAACGAGTGGAAGACATAAAAACTGCAACCCAGAGGCATGCGGCTTCTCTTCCTCCTTCTTCCTCTTCTTCCTTTCCAAGTCGCCAGCACAGTTAAGAAGCAGCAGTCACAATTATACAGCTATCATAGAAACATTTTAGAATGTGAAAGTACATTAAGTCCGCACAAGAGGACAGACACGAAAATGCGGCCTAATGTCAACTCATTGAGTAAATTTAATACACTATAAATTGCTCCATTTAAAACCAAAATGTCCAAAAATTATGGGAGACTTTTTAAAATTAAAAAGTCTCTATTCAGGAAATGGACAGATAATTTTCTGGGGCTGCCATAATGACCAATACAAATTGTCAGATAAGAAATTGAGCTGTGTTGAGGGGAATCAAAATGAACAAAAGATTCTTTTTTCCTATAGACTCCAAACATAAGCTGTGATGGCCTGGCATGAAATTGTAGGTAAATCTGTTGACTTTCAATTCCACATATCAAATTGCTTTCCTTTCTGCAAGGGAAGGAGGCATAAATAACAAAAATGAAGGCATGAAAAGATGGAAATTTGATCCTGAACTTCTCCAAAAGATTAATAATAGTAGTAGTTACAGCTTATGAATCCTGACCATAGGCCAGGCGTGGGGATAAGCATTTTCTGTGTGTATTCAAAATAATTCTCATAAATAACGGTTGTCATTATCCTAAAATTACAGATGAGGAAATCGTCTGTCTTTCCAAGGTTCTCCCCCAAAATCCAACAGTTGCAATGAAAATTGCCCACTACTGGCAAGAATGGAGTTACCTAGGTCTGGGCTCTGTGGGTGTCCCACAGCAAACAGGAAGCCAAAGGCGTGGCTCCACCTAAATTGAATTTCATCTGAAGCTCTGAGCAGCTAAGTCCTTTGTGAAATCTCTCATCAGCATAGTGGGACATATCAGCAAACAGCTCAGTGCTCTCTTCTCCAGAGGCCAGTAGATGTCACTGGAACATTGAACCACCCTCGGTTTAGTTGTAGGTATTAAATAATGCAATATTCATGTAAGATGATTAATAAACCATGGTAACTATCAAAGTCTTGTTCTCATAGAAATTTAGAAGCCTGAGCAAATGAGTACCTTCAGAGTTTCAAAGCAATAGGTGCTATAAAATGGACTTGCTTCCCAAACAGTAATAGGTTGGTTATATAAGCATATATATATATATATATATATATATATTAAATTTGATGCATCTCCAAGGCCATGAGCTGTGGCATCATGAATAGCAGCCAGATACTAGAGGCATCACCAGAAAACTATCCAAAGACACCACAGCAAATCCCACAACCAAGCACCATGCTACTGGAGGAAATACAGGAAGAACATCCTCTACCACCATAGAATTATGAGAATATATTAATAAGTAACATAAGCAAGGAGCCAAGGAGCAAGATGTATCGTCTTCTGAAACCTCAAAGCCCACCTCTAGACACACCTCCTTCAATAAAGCCACACCTCCTACTCCTTCCCAAACAGTTCCACCAACTGGTGACCAAGTTTTCAAACATATGAGCCATTGGGGGTCGTTCTCATTCAAACCAACAAGTCAGGCATTCAGATTTTCAACTGTAGGTCCCTATTCTCTGATAGAATTGGACCCAATGTCCCCGTGAGGAAAACACTCTCATCTTCATTTCACAAGTAAATAAACTAAAGCAGGGAAAAGTGAAGACATCTTTTCAGGGCCCTGTCCAGGCCTTTTCTCTGACAACTTCACTGGCGTATATTTTGGATCTATTAAATCAAGTGTATAACTCAATAACTTTTAGTAACATTGTGCAGTGCTGCAGCTGTGGCCATAAAGCATCTCCAGGCATGTCTATCCCTCCAATGGACTCTCTCATGCTCTTCATAGTTAACTTATTTTCATAGTCTTACCCCAGGAAATCATTAATCTACTTTCCGTCTCTGTGAGTCTGCTTTTCCTGAACAGTTTATAAAACAGAATCATACATATATAGTATATATCTTGTACAACTGGCTTTTTTAACTTAGCGTCTTTTCGAGATTCATCCACGACACAAAATGTCATTCATTCGTCCTTCTTCGCTGACTACTGGTACTCCATCGTATGGATACACCAAGGTTTTGTCTATCTACTCCCCAGTCCACGGCCACTTGGATTGTTCCAGTCTTGAGATATTATGAGTAACACTGTTATGTTTCTGGCCCGGTCTTTCTTGCAATAACGCTTTCATTTCTCTCCACCTGGGAGTGAAATGGCAATGTTATACACAAGTTTTATGCTTAATTTTTTTTTGAGAAACTACAAAGTATTCCATACTGTGCTACATTTCTGCGAACAGTGTATAGAGCTTCTGATTTTCCACTTCTTCAACCATGGTTCTCACTGCCTTATTTTCAAGAGCCATTGAGGAGTGGGAAATGTTATCTCTCATTATGGCTTTAAATTGCATTCCCTAATGACCAATAACTCAGGGCCTCTTTTTTCATTATTCATACACACACACACACACGTGTGCATGCATACACACACACGTGTGCAGACATAAACACACACATCATTTTTTGCTGGAAAAAAAAAACCACGTCTCTGTCCTTTGTCCATTTGAGACTTTATTTTCTTATAAATTTTAGATTATAATTGCTCTACGGAAACTCTCTACAGCCTTTTATTGCGTGTGTTTTACAACCATACTCTCTCAGTCTGTTTCCTGTCTTTTCATTTTGACCTACTTTTGCCTAATTTTTATTGATTCTTTGGGAATTTCACATCATGCACCCCAATCTCACTCATTTCTCAGTCTTTCCATATCTTCCCTCTACCTTTTTAGTCTCCCCGCGCTCCCCGAAGAGAAAAGAAAAAAATAACAAAACAAAATAAAACATACTTTGCTCCTCTGTCTCTCCCACCTCTCCACCATGTTCATTCACTGTGGTGGCCTTGGGAGCTGCTGTGTGTCACATGAAATACTCTTTTGCCCAAACAGATTTACTTGCAAATGTTCGTGGCAGTGAGTCGTTGGTCTGGTTCAGGGCCTCTGGCCCTGGTACACCACCAATCCTGGACCCTTCTCTTGGATATCCTGCTGCTGCCCCAAGTCATGGAGATCCTGTGACTATGGTCCCACAGGACCGTGCACGTGCTCCAGGAGTTCATACGTAGGGTAGATGTTGGGATGGCCCAACTCAAAGCTCTGGATGTTGGCCTGGTAGTAACTGAGTTGGTAAGCCCAGGCCTCCATCAGGAATTACCCCACTTCAGGCAAGGGGTACAGCCAGTTCTTCCATGCCCACGCCATCAGGACCAGCGCTGTTCCCATACACACTCTGCCTACATGCACCTGCAAGGGGCAGGGTCAGCTTCCCTTCTTGTGGTGGTCAGCGAGGAGTGGGGCCAGCTCTCCTGTGAGAGGTGGGACCAGCTCAGCACCTCAGACATCAACATGGCTTTAGGCAACAGTCCAGACTGCAGGCATCCACGTGGCCTTTGGTAGTAACACAGGCTATGGACCCAAACATGGTCCCTGGCTTGCTGTTCAGGCCTGGACACCAATCACATGGCCTCAGGTGGCGACACAGAGCGTGGATATCCCCATGGCACCAACACAGACCCTGCCTATGGTAGGGTCATGAACCCAGACATGGCCTTGGAGGCAACACAGGCCCGGACATCACATGGCCTCAGGATCAGGGCAACTATTCACTTCTGCCTGTGTTCCTCTCCGGTCACATCTCCAGTTCTGCCTCTTCTCGGCCACATGCTTGCTCATCACAGTGGCACCGGCAGCAGGCGAGTCTTTGCCACTATCTTCTGCCCACCCGCCTGAGCTGAGCCGTTTTATTCTTAATTGTGAAGGCAAGCCTGCTGGGCTTCTGATATTTCATTTTATATTTTATCTTTAGCCAATACAAAGAGAATTGGCAGATAATAACACGGACTCTCCCTTGCCCCGTTTACTTTTTTAAATCTTTCAACATTTCTCTTGGTGAAGTTTTCATTTGTTCTTTTGTGATGGGATCTCACTCTGTCAGCCTGACTGCCCTGGAGCCTGATAGGTACACCAGGCTGAGAGGGGTAGGGGACACAGCTTCCACCAGGCTGGGAGGGGTAGGGACACAGCTTCCACCCCTACCAAGAAGCTGATAACTGCTAACAAAAGAAAAAGTAGATTTCTCCAATGGAGTCTTTCTAGGTATGTTAACCATACTTAAGGTTAAGCCCCATAGCCAACCAAAATTTAACTCAATGGTATTTTTATAGACTTTTTGTCTCATATTGCTTTGTTTGGGGCTTATTTTTTTCTTGCTGATCCTTTGCTTGTATATTACAGCTTTGGATTTTGTGTTTTTATTTGTGTATGTGTTTCTTCTGTTCTTTCCTTTTTAAAATTCTGGTTGGTTGGTTGGTTGGTTGGTTGGTTGGTTGGTTGGTTGAACTGTGTTCTAAAGAGAAAGGGTGTGACATTGGGTGGGTAGGGAAGTGGGAACCTCCAGGATGAGTTGGGGGAAAGTAACTGGTCACAATATATTGTATAAAATGTTTTTCCCATAAAAATATAAAAGAAGAAACCTAATTCCATCAACTCACCCTACCCTTAGAATGGGGGCAAAGGTATAGCCCAGCAATCAGGGTTATCTAAGTAAGATGGACCAGGCAATCTCCAAATAGATCGTCCTGGTTTTAAACTCTTCCAAGGAACATATTTCCAGATGTAAGTCCTGATTACTTCTGGTCAAAGAGCCAAGTGGTCATTAGGATCACTATGCAACAGCGTTTCAAGGGGAGAGCAGGCATCCATGTGTGGTCTTTAGCATTCTCTGATGGGGTCTTTACACAAGTAACGGATGTTCTGTTTTCAGTAATCCTGCTCATTTGCATTGGTCCAAATAGGAAAACATATTTGGAAATACATTTAAAATAAGAATTGCAAATTTATGGCTAAGACCTCAGAGATCATGGAAGCAGAAATCCTAAGTGGACAGTCATGTGGGCGGTCACGTAGGCTGCTGGCCCCAAAACCTTTACTGTGATGTCATCAGGTTGGTTGGGAGGAACAAATGAATAGAGGAGAAAAAGGAAAGAGAAGGAAGATTATCTCGGATCCACAGTGGCTTTCCCAGTGTATTGTTAGGGTCCATGGAACACCCCACAAAGCAAAGACCGTCACTCACATATGCAATCAACAAGGTACAGTTAATGATGGCACACTGGGGTCAGCCAGCTAGACAACAAAATGGCTGCGAAAGGGGATTAGGTCATCCAGAACCTGATTGGCGAAACTGAAACCAAAACTGAGACCTAGCTGGGTACAGAAACTGAAAGTGAGCTCAGGCCCAGCAAAGCCTGACCCTGGTGGTCAAAGCTACGGTGGTCTCTCTACATCAGTATCTTTTGATTTAGAATATTTTTAAAACAAGCATAGAATTATTTAAGAACCTAAAATATATAGTATTAATATCTTCAAGGACTAGGTTTGGGGAGAGATTTGGAATCTTCCATTTTTGTTTCCTTGGGGTTTTGAGGTTTTGGTTTAATTTTGCAGTTCACACTGGTCTCAGAGTCTCAATCCTCCCCCTTCAGGCTCCTGAGTGCTGGGATCACAGTCAGGCATAGCAATAGCCTCTAAGTCTGTGAAACCTTAGCATCTTATATATTTATGACATTTATGAGAACCTAATCTAAAAGAATAAGATATCAGCTTGTCATTCTAATTGTACATGTATGAGTGATTTAAGATTGTGAAGTTTTTTAGCTTAAATCTTAATAGATCCAATACAGAGCTTGTTTTAAAAACTAAAGGTCTGCCATATTTATAAACTTAACATAATAAATTTATACAAGTTATTTAAGTATTCATAGTATTTTTAAGTAAGGCAAGTATAATACTTAAAAAGAAATAGAATCTATTGGATTCATAAAAGCAGTTTAAAAGGCATTTGACCAGATTTGTGAATGGAGCCAAACATTAATAAAATCTCCCTTAAACATGATCGCTAGAACTTGCTGGACTGATAAACAAAATATTTATAATTTAACTTAAAAGCTCCAAGGTATACAAATTTAACTCTAAACCTAAGCTTCATAATAATTCAAAGGCTAATTTTAAAGCCTAACTTAATTCTGAATAATCTCTGTTGTGTACAAAACTGCATGAAGGACCTTAAAAAATCACACTTGGCAGTTAGAGCAGACAGTCTCTCATGGAAGACGTCATCACTCAGCAAGCATGGATGCAACACCTATTGCATGTAGACATGTGTGAGAGACTGATGCGCTCACAGTCCCCTGCAGCACCTGCTCAAGGATCTACAGTAGCCACATGGGCAGAGGCCAGTGAGACCAGCGTTGACTAGTGAAGTAGATCCCAGAGACTGACAGGATGCTTCTGAGATGGCAGACCATGCTGCTGCTCAGCTTTGGAACCCCAGCATCGCCTTAGACCCACAAACATGTGTGGCAGGAGTCCCGCGATATATCCCGCGATATGTACACATGCATGGGAGTGCCGTAATGAGACCCATCGTTTTCCATATTAACTAACAACAGTAATTTTAAAAGAAGAAAGAAGAGAAGGGGAGATAAAAAAAGAGTAAGCTTGAGGCTGGTGAGATGGCTCCGCGGGGGAGGAGGGGTTGCTTCCTAAACAGGCCTGACACCCAGACACCCCGAGTCTGACCCAGGGCTGCCCCGGGTGGGAGGAGAGAAG
Source organism: Microtus ochrogaster (assembly GCF_000317375.1). NCBI lineage: Eukaryota > Metazoa > Chordata > Mammalia > Rodentia > Cricetidae > Microtus > Microtus ochrogaster. The sequence continues at coordinate 66,548,261 of NC_022013.1, read as the reverse complement.
CTGTCCTCTGACCGCCACCTGAGTGTTTGCTGTGCTTGTGCACACATCAGCACTTAAGTACTGTTTAAGAAGAAAATACATGGTAGGAGATGGTTTAGCCAGTTGTTAACCCCCCTCCCCAGTGTGGGGAAAACCACATGGGCTTGGTACCAGTGGGGACACGCAAAGAAGGGAAGACAGAAAACGAAAGCAGAGTGCTGCTGGATTCTGAGAAGTATCCTGGACCAAATCAAGGTGGAAGGGTGGATCAGTCTTCTACACGTAATCCTGGGCATTTGAGAAAGGACAGGCTAGGCTCTGAGGCCAAAAAGCCTAGCAGTTCACAGATGCCCAGGGTTCCCCAGGCCCGGCACAGTGAAGCATGCACGTCTTGGCAGAGAACTCAAGGGCGCCTTGCTGTGTAGCACACCACCACCCTGACACCATGAAGTCGAAGAAAGCTCAGGTACAGAAATCTCCACCACCCAGCTTAGAGCCAGGTTGCTCTCTACCCTGAACACTGTCCCGGCCTGCCATATGGACCCTGACACGGTCATCACAAGGAGGCAGCCTCGGAGTCTGTGGCTGACAGAGAAAGAAAGACAAACCTTTGATTAAGCAATGTGCTCAAGGACACAGCTCTGCAGTGTCCTGTCGGAGCCGGGACTTGGATGAACTCTCCCAAGCAATAAGCTATATTGCTCCCCGTTCCAGAATATATGCTATCTGTCTCCTTGTTGAGAGACAGATGAGGTGGAGACCTGTCTTCATGCCTGGTGGCATGCAGAGGGTGGCAGCAAGCCAAAGGCAAGAGCCCAAGCAGAGAAAGAGATAATTCAGAGCCTGAGTCAGCATTGTTCTTGATGACAGTTAAGCTAATGGAAGCTACAAAACACAGCCAAGAAAAGTCTTTGTTTTTCTCCCTTTGCTGATGGGTATCTGGCTGTCTGGGGTCATTCAAAGGCTCTGACGTGTGTGTGTGTCTTCCGATCTGTGTGTGTGTGTGTGTGTGTGTGTGTGTATGTGTGTGTCTTGAATAGTGAGGCGAAGCAGCCCTGGTACCCTTGCACCTTGCATCCCTCAAGGATTCCAAGAACGAAAGGTGAGTTCACCTAGAAAGAAGAAGGAACTTCAAAGCGAATTGTCAAGAGAGAATCTTGACCAAATCAGAGTCACAACCCACTTCCGTTTTCAGTACGCACGTCCGTGCATTTGCACAGAGAACAGCCTGCCTGGGCAATGCACGGGTGGATAATTCAATTGGTATCAGGGTCACCACAGCAAGTGACAAGGTACAAGTTCCCAAACCAAAGTGGCTAGCACAGAATCATGTCTCCGGCTCCTGTTGGCTGAGGGACTTTGGATGAAGGGGCTGACTGACCTCAGAATCTAAAGTTCTCATATGTGAAGCGAGAGTAGCAGCGGCTTCCCCATGCAGGGGTGCCATGATGGTTAAGCCAAATGATCCCTGGGGTGTGTTCAGCACCTCGCTTGGCACACATCAGACACTCAGTGATCCTGCATACTGAAGAACTCCACCCTCCCAGCTTTCTTGCCACTGCCCAGCTATCTTCATCCCCAAGGCTCAGAGTTCAACTTCCATGCCATCTCTCCCCAGCCCTTGAGCACGGGTATCACGGCTGTAAAGCACCAACAACCACAATAAGAAAGCGTTTTTAAATTCTTAGTCACAGGGATACCGGACCAATAGGAAGAGATCTCTGGGAGGTGTCAAGGACCCTGAGCTCATACTTCAGCAGAGACTGAGGGAAACGCAAGCGAAAAAGGAAGGTTCTTTCATACTGAGCTGTGTCTGGATGCTACAGGAGGAGGCAGACGGCTCAAACGCCTTCCTTCTTCCCCGCCTGCTCTGTAACATCAGACAACGTAACTTCTTCAAGGACTGTTTCCCTCATCTGAAAGATGAGGATGATCGTTAGCTCACGGGGTGGATATAGGAACTGTTCCTAAGTAATGCATAGGAGACCGACGTGCATAAACCGGAAGCCTTGGCTGAGTGTCACAGCCCGGTAATCCCAGCTCTCGCGGAACACGAGGATCAGGATTTCAAGGCTAGCCTTGGCTCCATAGAGACAAAGCCGAACCAAACAGAAACAGAAAAAGGAATGGCAGTCCCTTCTCACTTAGAAAATCATCTTCTATAATCAATGTCTGCTTAAGGCTTATGCGTTTTGTTTCATGGTGATTTGCCTGAGGGGAGATACGAAGGTGGGGCCTGAAATGATCCAGGTTTGGGCTTTAATCCTAACTAGAACAGGCCTTGCTGATTCTCCCAAAGAAGTTAGAGATAAAGCCTCCGAGGGGTGACCCCCACATTTTAAACATGTTGTCTCCTTATCCAAGGGCTGCTTCTGTTCTTCTAAGAGTCACTAAGGCACTTCTTCACTGACTCCAAAGGCTGAGTAGAAGCCACGCGTCACGGCACACTGCACTCCCCGTGCCGTAACTTAATCCACAGAAACACCGACAGAAAGAATATGGAAATGTTTATTTAGGTAAACCTAAGAAACTGACATGAAAATAATGGAGCCAAACAGATTCTGTATTTAAAATGCCTGAACCCGCCAGAGCAGCTCGACGGGGCCACCTGCAGACTAAAATGGAGAACGCACACGCTGTTCAGTGGAAAATTACTTCAGAGTCTCTCAGCCAGCGCATAGCAAGACAGAGAAGCCCAGTAAGCAGGACTGTGGGGGAACTGTGTGTCAGCCGCGGCATCTAGTCTCTTACTGAGCATCGCAGCATTGCAGCCCGTGTGTGCCACGTGGCTGCTGGCTCTCCGTTCACTCAGTGCCTTACAGGTGTGGACTCAGGGAGTCCTCGC
>NC_022013.1:66533042-66545140 GCF_000317375.1 Microtus ochrogaster | reverse complement strand
GAAGCGACCCTACACTACCATAAAATCACACTCACAAAAAAAAAAAAAAAAAAAAAAAAAGCCGAAGGGAAATGACCCTAAATCGACAATGCTATGATGTCATCATAGTTTAGACTGTGACAGTGATGTTCGTGAATTTGGAATTGTTTGGCTTTTGGTGAAGTTTGTTCTGTTTGTTGGGGGATCTGGGTGTTAGTAAAGACTTTCACTGTTGTTGCTTAAATGGGTAAATACGTTTACGTGGTTCAAAACTCACCAGAAGAAGCTGGGGAACGGTTCATTCAGTAAACACTTTCGTAAGCAGAGGATCTGAGTTCAATCCTGATGTTAAAATCAAACAAGTGATGCCGGGCAGTGGTGGCACATGCCTTTAATCCCAGCACTCGGGAGACAGAGGCAGGCAGGTCTCTGTGAGTTTGAGGCCAGCCTGGTCTACAAGAGCTAGTTCTGGGACAGGCCCAAAGCTACAAAGAAACCCTGTCTCAAAAAGCAAACAAGCCATCAAAAAACCAAACAGGTATGGTCAAACTTGCCTTTAATAGCACACATGGAAGCGGAGGGCCTCTAAGACTCGCTGCCAGCCAGTCTAGCCAAATCAAGCAGCAGCTCTGTTTGGTGACAGACCCTGACTCTAAATAAATAGATAAATAAAAGGGAAAGTGATTGCGGGAGACACCTGATGCCTAACAGCATCCTTTGACCTCCCCCAGTACACACATGAACACACATATCCATTAACACAAATTCAACAGGTACCCAACAAGTGTTTTCTTTCTTGCCCATGCTATTCAGTGTCTCTCCCTGTAGTCAAGCCAAGCTGTTCGTTTCTAGGGTAGCTGTACAGGGCTTTCTTATTGCAAATGCAAGCAGAAAAATACATACATACATAACCCATGTGGGTGGATGGAGGGAAGGCACACCCATGACTTATATTCCCAAAGTTCTGTCCTGGCTCTCTTCCTAGGACCCTGAGGTCCTTCCCTGCTGGTACCTTCAGGTTCCACGTTCCTTGTGAGATTTCTTTTCTTGACTGAACACTCAAGTCGCATCTAGGCTTTGATGCTACAGTGAAAGACTCTGTCTGCAGATAAGTTTTCTTGTTTGAAAGTAGATCTGATAACAATGTAGACGTGAGATCACTGGTTGAAGCGCTGTGTGTGTTTGGTAGCTGGTTCTGTTCCCTTGCTGAAACTGTGATTCCCTGCCACTCCGCTTGCGCGTATGTTTGATCCAGGTGTTTCTGAGAGTCTGAGTCAGCTCCTTCACACGCCCTCACACACTGAAGACAGTGACTTCTGTCACTCCACAGTCTGAGATGGGATGGCTGATGGAAAGGACAACTCCGAAGTCGCACGCATGACTTCAAAATTGTGTTATCACCAAAAAGGGAGATATGTCCCAGTAATGACTATTTACTAAAGGTTCAAAACTGAAAAGGATGGCTTTTTCTTTAGTGAAACTCTATCTTTTTCTCTTGGGGTGTTGCCATCTACCGTGATGGTTATGGCAATGATGATGTAAATGAGTCCCCCCACCACACCCAGAGGTGTGCACCCTTAACCTCAGAAGCTGTAGCATAGCCTGTGTTCCTACTTGGAGGAAGACGTGGGGAAATGTTCTGTGTGGGCTGTAGCACATGATACTCATGCTGAGTGAGGCACAAATGAATGCCTTAGAGACCCTGCTGGATGTCAATGGTGGAGCGAATTCCCTGTTCTCTCTTTGAGAGCTTACAAGCTCCCCAGACATTTCCATGGCCAACCCAGACACAGCCCAAATAAGCTATCAGCTTCACACCAAAAGAAAAGGTGTGCACACATGTCATCTACAGAAGACCGTAGTACAAGACACAGATTCTGAGCCACCTGCTTGCTGATGCTGTGTGTTACTTTGTTATCCTAGGGAGGGTGGATGTGGCCTGCAGTAGGTCTGTGGTCCAGTACAGTTAAGTGGTGCTGGGTTTCGATACCACTCACCAGGCATCTCTCAACATCACCCATTCTGGCAGGTACCCTGGACTAGCTGGGTTCTGCTTCCCACTGAGTAACCCTCATCCTGAATTGGACTGAACATGAGGCAGAGAAACATTATGTGGGCATGTCCTGCTTAGGATAGGGGTTCAGGGGAACTAAGAATATCTTGTATTTTGTCACCAGGATAGCTCAGGGGCTGGGTACCAGGAAGAAGATGCTGCAGAGGCGGCCACATTTGCCCCTCTTTTATCTCTGACATTGTATCTGAGCCTCACAAAAGAAAGATTGGAGAAGTATGTGAAGGCGCTGACGGTAGAGGAGGCTCATGTCTAACCCCAGCCGCTCCAAGAGCTCAGCCCTAGCGATACAGGGATCTGGCAGTAACGCAACCCTAAGGATGAGGTCCACAGGCGGGGTCCGGATTTAGCCCAGCAAGGCTGTTACTGCTGGAGTCAGTAACTTCAAGCCTCTCTGTTGTTTACAGGAGTAAACGTGAATGAACAAGGTTACTGACTGTCTAGCGTGACTAAGATTGTCATATCTATTTGAAAAGGCTTATTTATTTTTATGTTATATGTGTGTGCCTACTTGTCTGTAAATAGACCACGTGCATTTGTTGAATCCCATGGGAATGGAGTTATGGTAGCTTTTCAACCACCCCGTGTGAGAGCTGGGAACCAAACCCAGGTCTTCTGAAAGAGCAGCAAGTGCTCTTAACCACTCACGGAGAGCCGTCTCTTCAGCTCCAAGATTGCCCTATCTGAAAGACGACACCGTTTATTAAATAAACTAATGACACCCAATTTACAGCTAATCTAAAGACGTTGTTTCTCTGATCTAGCGAATTTCCTTACAGCAACCTTGTCTCTCATTTTTTCTCATTATTGGGTACTATGGTGCCACCTAGCGGGCAATATAGAGGTAGCACTCGCAAAAAGGGGTCATGGAAATTAGAGAAACTGCTAAGGGCCACCAGTTCCAGTTTCAACGTATTCTCCCATCTCCTCCTTTGCTAAAGCAGAGACGTGAGAAGTTAATAAAGCTTGTTCCATCTACCACATGTGCCCTTGTGGAAATGACAATTTTTGCCTAAGAGCCACTCAGATTATGGACAGCTCTTTCATTCAAGGGAAAAAGCAGTAGGAGTAGCCAGGATGGTGTAGCAGTTGTCTGGCCAAGTCTGGCTCCAGGGACTCAGGAGAGGTTTGGCTGCCCCCTGAATGTTCCCTGCTTCCTGTGTCAATATGCTACCATTGTGTGTCTCGTTTCCTTTGGAAGTCAGAGAGCTCACCATACCTGGGCGCTGCTTTAAGCTTCACCAACATTCCAAGGAAGAAAGGTGAATCGAGGTTGAGAGAAACTGACTACTAAAGAATCTGAAAGAAAACGTGTATATTAGATCCAGTTGGATGGATCTGGAACTCCTTGCGTGGTGACAGCAATGAGCTGATATCTAGATCCTGATGAAGATGGAGCAGAGGCCGCGGGGAGATGGAGTCTGGGAGGCGAGAGGTGAGACAGGAGTTAGAGGAATAGGAGCCACTCCCAAATTGCCTTCTCTCTGATGACAGATTCTTGGAGCTTCTCCGGGGCTACTCCAACTCCCCAACAGCAGCTGGGTACCCTTCCATCCAACTCAGTAGCTAACGCGATTCGCAGCAGGCCCACAAGGTAAGGGCCCCATAGTGCAAGGCACCCCAGAGTCTCACACGGGTCCCTAGTCCCAGGTCACCACGGTTACTTCTAACTGGTGCCTCATCTGCATGGTTCCCGCAACTGTCTCTTCCGCTGGGAATTCTAAAACAACTTAGACACCCCGGGAAAGGCTTTACTGTAGCTGGATTATCATAGAGGGTATCGTTGGGTAGAAAAATGAACAGCCAGTTGAAGAGCTTCATAAAACTGGAGACAACGATGTAGTTCACCTAGGATAAGAGTGGGGGAGGGGAAGGTTTGTAGTTAAATAATTCAGAGACACAAACTCAGGGTAGGAATATGGATGATTAAATCCCCTAATGTGGCAAAAGAACTATTTGGTTTCTGCCACACTTCTTGGACTGAGGTCAGATACCCCGAGACCAGATAATCCAGGCTTACGTTTGTCCCTTGTCAACCTGTCCCACACCAGCGGCCAGAGACGAAGGTGGACAAAGCTCAGGCCAAGGGCAGATGAAGCCGATGTTCCACGAGCTTAGACTCTGATCATTTCTTCATTTTTCAGTCAGACACTTTGTAGGCAAAGACTTTATAAAGAGAGTGTCATCTTATCAAGAAGGAGAAAGGGTTTTGGATAGGAAAGGAAGGCGTTTCTGGGCCGGGAGTTCCACCCAGTAAGTCACCTTTCATTATGCCCCAAAGAAGCCAGCAGTGCCATGCAGCTCCGGGTGACTCAGCTTAGGGACAGTGACTGATCTTTGTCTATTTGCTTCATTACCCAAAGGCATACTTCTTGTTCAAAGATGCTTAGGTTTTAATTTTGAAAAGTATACACATCCCATCTGCTTGCTCCCAACCCTCATGAGGGGAGCATATGTCCTTGCCTGCCAATGTTGGGCTCTACCCTGGAGCTTCTTTTGTGGAAGTAAGTGCTAGAAGACACATACTGTGGGGTTTTTTATATGCACATACATATAATAAAGTTTTTAAACAGAGCACTGGAGCCAGGTGTGATGATTCGTGCCTCTAACCTTCACACTCTGAGGCTGAAGCGGAAGACCACCAGTCTGAAGCCAGCCTGGAGTAAGTAACAAGCCACGGTCAGCCTGGAATTTATATCAAGACCCTGTCTCAAAACAAAAGCAAAAGCAAACAGGTTTAGTAAGGAAGAGACTGACAACTAATAATATTGTAGAACAGCTCCAGCAAGATGTTGTAACAAGGACGGTGTGGCCATTCCTCTGAGAATGTCCTGGTGTGCTGTTGCTCTCACGGCAGAGTCCCCGTGCTGGCAGGACCCGAGGTGAATGACCAGGTGTCTACGCTGTCGCCCGGACTCTGCAGTCTGAAGTGGGAATGCCAAACCAGCATGGGCTCGCTTTCCTTCCTTCCGCAGTTGCACAGGTAGAGAGCCCAGCAGCCTCAGAACAGGAAAGTTGAGGACTTTCATTCTTTTACCCAAAGGAGGCGCCGGACCACTTTCTTTGGCGTGTCTAAGTTGCAGAATCTCATTACTACTCTTGTGCTTTGGAGGTTGAACTTAAGCACCGTGGTGCTGCGTCAGTCGGTCTGAAAAGCAGAGATGACCGCTAAGTGACCAATGGGCAGATAGCAGCAACAGCGTGAGAGGGTGCCTTACAGCCCCGGTGGCACGGATTGGTACACCGCAGTGAACAACAGACATTGCTAAGGTGCATTCAAATGCATTATACAGCTAGTTTATACAGATACACTGCATATACACACACATATGTATATATACATAAATATATACATACATAATACATGCATTGTTAGAACAGTGCTGTGAGATATTTTATCACATTGTGTAAAGATATGTCTTCGTGATAGGTTTAATAAAAGCTAAACGGCCAATATCTAGGCAGAAGGTCTAGGCAGGACTTCTGGACAGAGAGAGCTCTGGGAAGAAAAAAGGGCTCGCCAGCTGAGGAGATAGAAAAGACACAAGACACGTGGCAATGCGTAGATTAATAGAAACGGATTAATTTAAGTTACAAGAGCTAGTCAGAAACAAGCCTAAGCTAAGGCCAAGCTTTCATAATTAATAAGAAGTCTCCGTATTGTTATTTGGGAGCTGGTGGGCGGATGGAGAATGACTGCTACAAAACAGTCTAAGTGCACACGAGGAAACTGTTTTGAACAGGATCACATACAGTAGAAAGTGTGTATTGCAAGAGCCTTCGAAGGTATGTTATCTCTTATTCTAGCACAGAACAACAATGGAAACTATGATAAATGAGTTAACAAGGTTAAGTCGTATACAGTATAGTGCCCACGTGCCCCATACTGTCAAGGCAAACTATGCAGTTTGTAAATGTTCCCAACAGAAAAGATAGTTAAGTTTGATGCTTAAGTATCAGTTATCTGAAATATTTACTATGTGAGCACTAACTCAGTCAAATAGCCGCTATGAGAAAATTCTCATAGTTTTATTGTTTGGGTTTTTGTTCGGTTTGTTTGTATTCATACAGGATCTCAAGTATTTCAAGTTGGTCTCAAACTTGATACGTAGTGTGAACTGGCTTTTAACTCCTGATGCCCCTGCCTTCACCTTCCAAATGCTCAAATTACTGCCATTCACCCTCATATCCAGTCTTAAATTCTCTTCATACATCTTGACACGTCCCTTCTTCTGATCTTCAAGCCCAAACCCCAAATGTTAGCGAGCTGCACAGGTGTACTGAGGGACAGCGTGGTGTGACCACTGGAGATTCATTTCCTTGTGGTATCAGCATGACCTAGAGAAGGGGACAATTATACCTGTTTCTACTTGACCAATTCATCATTTAATAATCCACAGCCAAGAAGAGAGCAATAAACACATGCGTGCTGAACAGGCCCCTCTCCCCATTACACTACACCATCCAGAATGCCCTGCTCAGACAACAGTTCCTCTCACACTTCATCTGGGTCTTCCTGTATCAATCAGATACCAAGATAATCCCTCAGAGATGTGCTCACATAGATTTCGTTAAACTCTCATCACAAGTGGTAATCAGCTAATTTCTTCCAAGCCTGCATGACAGTTCTGCTCTGAGGATTATGGTAGCACAGATGTGAACGTGCGCGCGTGCGCACGCACGCGCACACGCGCGCACACACACACACACACAAAGCATGCACGCACAATTTAACAACCAAAAATAACACGATCCACAGTCTGGAAGGTTGCATTTTTGTCTATGCAAATTACCACACAGACCATGAAATGTAAGAAGACAGTTTCAAAAATCAAATGATCCCATAACATATTTGTAAAGATGATCAAAATTCAGCAGGCTTCATGTGCTGCCGCTCTGAAGATGGTTTCCTAGGCAGTCACTGGAGTCTGTGAGCAGCGTATCCTACAGCCTTTGGTATTCTAGGAAGGACTGATAATATCCATTTCCTTTCAAATAAGGCATTTTCCAGACTAGCAATGTTCAGTGGCCAGCCGTCAGTGGGCAAGGCATTCCTGCTGCAGGGCTGTGTGTTGAGAATCCAGAAGCACAAATGCATTCAGTAGACTGACCTCGAAAGCGAGCTTTCCCTTCCAGCAAGGCTCATGAAAGGGGAAGTCTGCCTGAGAACACTGAAGCTCAGGACTCACTGTGGGTAATGGGAAGAAATGAGGCAAGCGTAATGTTTGTTTCCTCGGTCCACAGACCCAGAATTCCATTTACATGTGTGACAGAAAAACAACCTGCACATGCCCGTGAAGTTCAAAAGTGGCAAAATAAAAATATTCACAAAATCTTTCTTAGTCAGTGTTCTATAGCTGTGAAGAAACACCATGAGCGTGGCATTTCTTATAAGGAAAACATTTAATTGGGGTGGCTTACAGTTTCAGAGGTTTAGTCCATTATCATCATGGCAGACAGCACTGTGGCAGCATGCAGGCAGACAAGGTGCTGGAGAGGTAGCTAAGAGTTTTACATCCGGATCAACAGGCAGCAGGAAGAAAGAGCCACTGGGCCTGACTTGGGCCCATGAAACCTCAATGCCTACCTGCAGTTTCACACTTCCTCCAACAAGGCCACCCCCACCCCCAACAAGACCACGCCTCCTAATCCTTCTAAGTAGTTGCCATTCCCTGATGACTAAGCATTCAAATATGGGAGCCTATGGGAGCCATTCTTATTGAGACCTCCAATGTCTATAACTTAAGGGTCAGCTTGCTTATTTTAAAAATTCTAGAAATAATGTGCTGGTTGGCTTTGGGCTGTTGTAATAACTGTCACCCAAACCAGATGTTTTAATCACCAGAAATACATTGTTTCACAGTCCTGAGACCAGGAGAAGCTGAGAGTCGAGGTAGGGGCAGGGTTGGTTCCCCGAAGGATAAATCCATTCCAGACCTTCTCCAAGGCCTGACCCTGGCTGTTTTATCACCAGGTTGCTCTGTACTGTCTTCCTCTATGCATGGCTCTGTCCCTGAATTTCTCTTTCAGCAGGACAGCAATAACAGGGTTAAATCTCACCCTAATAATTTTACTTTAGAATGGAGAACATGGTAAAGATCCTACTCAATATATGGTCACATCCTGAGAATCTGGTGTAATAGACTCAGATCTGAGCCCTCTGCTTCCTGATGAAGTACCAAGGCTCTTGTGTCCCAAGACAAAGGATCACACTGGGGACAACTAGAAATAGGAACAGACAGCTTATTTAGAAAGGGAAACCACTGTTGAGAACGGGAATAGGCTGTGAGTTAAGGGTTAAACACCAAACGATGTCCACCACGAGACCCATGACCCTCAATAGGTCATTTACAAAATATCAGCTTCTCCATATTTTTATAGTGTGGGATTTTACCATGTATGCTCTGTCAAACCATGAAATCCCAGGTGGAAAATGGCTTCCAGTTTTCTCTGTAAATTGGCCTTAGGATGCACTATGTTATTAGAGTCCCAGGTGGGGAAAGACTGGCAGTGTTTCTCTTCAGACTGGCTGTTTTTCATATGTTGATCTTCTTCATGGTGCTCTTGCTCTCTCTCTCTCCATATATATATATATATATATATATATATATATCTTATTTTTTGAGAACTTCATACACAACACAGTGCTCATGTCAATCTTGGTGCAGGCTTCTCTAGTCTCTACTCCACTGCCACACTGGGATTTAGACTGCAGCATCTGAGTTTAGGGGCTGGTGACACACATCTGCCCTCCTAGAACTCAGGAGGCTGAGGTGGGAGGACTGACTGAGACTCGACAATTTATTTAGCCTGTACTACATCCTGAGACCCTGTCCACCTAAATAAATAATTCATTCATCTATTTATGGGGTGGATACAACTCAACTACAACAAATAACTGTTAGACTTTTGTGACCCTGGCTGGGGGTGAGGTGTTCTAATTCTGTGCCAGCACTTGCTGTTTGTAAGTGAGAATGGCTCTCGCCACAGTGGAGATCCATTTTCATCGTCAGTAGTGATGCTGAGAGTGATGCTGTGCTCGTTACCCATAGCCTTCTGTGTAAGTTTAGACTTGGGGAGAGACAGTGAGAGAAGGTCAGAGGCTAAAGCCTGGCCAAACAGGGCTGTCCCGGAATCCCTGGAGAAGGACAGTCCAGGTGAGCTATGTGGAGAGGTGAGTGTCAGGATCAGTCCAGGTGAAGGCAAAGAAGTTTTGAGATTGAGAGGTAAGAGGAATAGAGAAGAAAAAGCATCCTTGAGGTCTAGAACTGAAAAGTGGGAGGTTCCTGGAGAAATAGTGGAGAGAAGTGTGTAAGGGTTAGGCACTACAGGATGAAGAGGGATCACTATGGAGTTAATGAGCCGGAGGTCTTGAACCAGGCGATGGGTTCCATTAGGTTTTTTAATGGCAAGTATAGGGGTGTTAAAAGGAGAAAAGGTGAGGCAAAGTAGGTTTTTTCTTAAAAGGTCAGAGATAAAAGGATTAAGTCCCCTAAGGCTCTGGAGAGAGAGGGGGTACTGAGCTTGGGTAATGTACTTAGTAGGATCTTGTAATTGGATAACAATGGGGGAATGCTGTTTAGCAACAGAGGGGTTTTGGGTGTCCCAGACTTGGACACGGAATACGCAACAAACCTTAGGCGTTTATTAGAGGGGGTGCGTACAGGCCTGGGGATCGATGTGCAGAGAGAGGGAGAGAGGGAGGGAGAGAGAGAGAGAGAGAGAGAGAGAGAGAGAGAGAGAGAGAGAGAGAATCCATCCCTAGGTGGGTGAGCCAGGGCTGTGTAAGAAAACTAGCTGAGCAAGCAAAGGGCGCAAATCAGCAAGGCAGGGTTCTTTCATGGACTCTGCTTCAGTTCCTGCATTCAGATTCTTGCTTTGAGCTCCTTTCCTGGATGACAGACTGTACTCTGTAAGGCAAATAAACCCTTTTCTTTGGGTCAATGTTTTACTACTACAACAGAAGGCAGAATTGGCTCTGCTCTGTCCAAGTGACGCATATAAAATCCACTGCTAGACAGGCATGCTGGCTCACACCTATACTCCTAGCACCCTGGAAGCTGAGACAGAGGAGAGTTTTGAGTATGAGGCCAGCCTTTGGGCAACATAGTGAGTTCCAAGCTAGACTGAGCTAGAATCAGCCTCTCAAAACACACACACGCACACACACACACACACACACACACACACACACACACACGGCTGTAGAGATGGCTAAACAGGTAAAAGCAGTGACCCAGAAAACCTGACCACCTATGTTCAATCTTCAGAACCCAAAGTAAGAGAGAACCAACTGTCAAACCTTGTCTTTTGACCTCTACATATGAATCAGGGCGTGCATGGCATGTGTACATGTGCATACACACAAAATAATAAACACAATAAAAAACAAAAATATCAGACTGTTCAGCAAATGTACAAGTGCCTCCCCTCCACATACACATACAAACATACATATACAAAATAATAATAGTGTCCCAGTGGTTAAGACCACTGACTGCTCTTCCCGAGGACCTGAATTTGATTCCCAGCAGCCTTGAACCTGTAGCTCCAGTTCCAGGGCATCCAACACCCTCTTCTGGCTTCTTCAGGCACCAGGCATACACATGGTAAACAGACAAACATGCAAGCATACTATTTAAATATATTAAATAAAATCAAATATTTTTTAAAAGTAATAATAGTATCATGATACTCAGGTCTAAATTGGACTTGATGGGCTAAAAGCCAAGTGTGAAGTTGGATGGGTAAGGAGGTAGGGCTGAATCTGGGAGGAACTGAGGGTGGATATGAGCAAAAGAATTCATTCATCATATGAAATTATCAAATAATCAATACACTATTACTTAAATAATAAGCACACACATAAACAAATTTCTTTGCCCCTCAATAGGCTAATTGGCAAACTATAGCTACTGGCCAGATCCCGCACCTCTCTGACAGAGGAAGACCACTGGCCCTAGGTAGCTTCTGTTGAGAAGACAGCAAGAGAGCTGAATTGGTTAACACTCCCAGAATACTGAGCAAAAGTTGTGGGAAAACTGGCATTGGGCAAATCCTGTCAAGAAGGCTGCTTGGCAGGGGAAAAGCATCCGAGTAGAACATGTGGGAGGAAGTTTAAAATTACCAGGAGGAAGGAGGAGCTATGAGCTTGCCAGAGTCAGGATGAGCGATGGCTTCTTGGACCTTAGCGGAGATGCTATTTGTGAGTGATCTTTGGCAGATGAGAGAATCTCCTCCCTTCAGTCTCCTCAAACTGAATTCGAAGACCCAGAACTTAGATTGTAAGCATCAGAGGTTTAGGACCACTGTGCTCCACCAAGCTTTCCGTCCACTCCAGAGCAAGAAGCCACTCCACAAGTCAGCTACAGGGGTAAAACACGGGGACAGCAGGGCCACGGTAGGGAGGAGCATCACCCACTCCTGCCTAAGGGACCAGGGGTTTCAGATAATTTCGTACTAGTCTAAGTATTACATTGACATAACATGTGTGACCCAAGGAAAGACAAGGAAGCTGTGGGGTTTACCCAAGTTTTCATTTAGAAATATGGAAGAACAAGCCCCACTGAGCAGATGTAAAGGAGTGGCAGGCACACAAGTGGGATCACTCATCTCAACTTATGATTCATGTTGCCCCACACAGTACTGCTCATGGGAAATGTTTAGAATAGTATCTGAACCGTAGTCGGTGCTAAATGAACGTTAGCTACCCTATTATCTGTGCACTGCCTTGAATAATGACGTGCACACCAGTGAGATACTGAAAGTTACTCAAAGCAAGGTGTGGAACATTGAATGGGTCTCTAAGATCTAGAACAAAACTAGGTGTCAAACCTTTTGGAAGCTCTCTTCCTGAATTAGACAATTCTGCAACTTGTCTAAAATAGAAAGATAAGGGCATAATTCTCTCACACACACACACCTGACCATTATCATAGCAATAAGGAAAGTCCTTAAAGGAACTCCAAATTGCTCAGAGATAGAAGAAAACCATTTTCTTTACTGAGTTTTAGTTTTAAAATAGTTTATTCAGCTGGGCAGTGGTGGC
>NC_022013.1:66529782-66532664 GCF_000317375.1 Microtus ochrogaster | reverse complement strand
TAGGACAGAAAATTAGGTAGGTGGAGTAAACAGAACAGAATATTGGGAAAAAGAAGCCAAGTCAGGCAGTTGCCATGATTCTCCAACCCCAGACGGATGTAGGCTAGAATCCTTCCTGGTAAGCCACACCTCGTGGGGCTACACACATTATTAGAAATGGGCTAAAGTAAGCTGTGAGAATTAGCCAATAAGAGGCTAGAACTAATGGGCCAGGCAGTGTTTAAAAGAATACAGTTTCTGTGTAATTATTTCAGGGCATAAGCTAACCAGGCAGCTGGGAGCCGGGCAGAACGCAGCCCGCTACTCCTTAGTACAGGAGATAAGTGTGGTGGGGAAAGAAAAGAAAAGAGGTAAGGGAACCAATGACAGAAGTTCTTAAGCACTATGTTTGGACGCGTGTGTGTGTGTGTGTGTGTGTGTGTGTGTGTGTGTGTGTGTGTGTTTGGAAATTCTCTGCTCCCGTGTCCATTATCTTTTAGAAGGCAGCTCTTCTTGTATTTTGTTGTATTCAAATTTAAACTCCTTATTTTCATAATTTCTTCATGAATTTTATTTCAGAGAGCATTCCAGAGAAGGCAACATCACTGATTTTCGTCCTATTTCCCTGTCAAAAAGAGACAACTTCTTATACTTTCTAAATTCTTTCAAAGGCAGTGGGTTACATCAACCTCAAAGGTTTGTTTTGCTTTGAGGATATATTTGTTTTGGCTTTCTGTTAACCAAATTCATAAATTTTCTTGATTTATAGGAAGTTACTGCTGACAGATGTGCACCACTGGGGTGTCAGTGGGTTCTATTTGCGGGTCCTGCCATGGAAGATGGGTCTCAGGCTTGGCAGTAAGTGCACTTACTTCCCGAGCCATCTCACAGCTGCCAGACAGAAAGAGTTTAAAGAAGGACTCACACCACTGAGATGAACTCTCAGTTTCTAGCAA
Source organism: Microtus ochrogaster (assembly GCF_000317375.1). NCBI lineage: Eukaryota > Metazoa > Chordata > Mammalia > Rodentia > Cricetidae > Microtus > Microtus ochrogaster. The sequence continues at coordinate 66,531,729 of NC_022013.1, read as the reverse complement.
ATATGACTTCCAACAAAAAAGTATTATTATTTATTTCTAACTATAAAAGGAAAGCAAGCTTGTTATGGGAACGATGTAAACAAAAACCATACAAAGGAAAACTTACAGCTTCTAAGTCATCACCCTGTTAATATATCCGCACAAACATATTTCTGTTTTTGCATTTCTGCATATGCATTTGCATATGTTGTTTTCATTTTCTTTAACTTAATGTGAATTATTTTAAGGTATGTATGCCACTGTATTCTAAAATTTAATCTCTACTATATAACAAACTGTAACTTCCTTTTTTTATTGTTTCTAACAGAGCTAGGATAAATATCCCTGCACACAAATCTCTCTGCTCATTCCTTGTTGTTTCTTTAAATTCCGAAGTTGAAAACACTGGGTTAAAGACATGAACACTTCTAAGTTAGGGTGAAACACACACTGCAGCATGGAGTCTTTGGAATCATGTATTTCTAAGAACAGCGACTTGACTGGAATGACAAGAGGCACATTCAGGGTGGCTTCCCCATACAGAAGAGCCCCAGAGATTGAGTCCTAGGTTCCTGGTAAGCCTACCAGATCCCAGTAGGAACTGTTTATGCTGTCACCTCCCTAAACAGGAATCTGAGCACAGCTCTGTGTCTTGCTGCCAGACTCCCTCCCCTGTGGCTTGGGCTCTGTGGCAGAGGACCGAGAGACCAGGCAGGTGAGGACCCGAGGAGGCTACCAGCATTTCCACTTGCTGCTCTACTTTCTGCATATGGTCCCCACAATACTTGTGAAATACCTCAGTCTGAACATGAAAGATGGGGTGCCACTAAGAAGCACCCAAAGACATTCAAGAAAAATGAAAGAATATCAAGCAACACTTCTTCGATTGCCAGATTCCAGTTCCAATTTTGGTTTTGGACTTCCCATTGAAACCAAGAGAGGGGGTCTGGAGAGATGGCTCTGCAGTTAAGAGCACTGGCTGTTCTTCTAGAGATCCTAAGTTCAATTCCCAGCAACCACATGATGGCTCACAACCATCTGTAATGAGATCTGGTGCCCTCTGCTGACCTAATGCAGATGTAAATGCAGACAGAACACTGTATACATAATAAATAAATAAGTAAATCTTTTTTTTTTTTTTTTTTTTTGGTTTTTCGAGACAGGGTTTCTCTGTAGCTTTGGTGCCTGTCCTGGAACTAGCTCTTGTAGACCAGGCTGGCCTCGAACTCCCAGAGATCCGCCTGCCTCTGCCTTCCGAGTGCTGGGATTAAAGGTGTGCGCCACCACCGCCCGGCAAATAAGTAAATCTTAAAAAATAAAAAAGAAAATCAGATCCTATCTGTCTCTTAGTCATGAACCTTTGCTGCAAGATAAATGTGCTTTTAAATCACCCACATTTTAGTTTACTATTCTAACTCTTTTCTGCTTACAATAATGTATTTGACCACACAAGGAAGACAGTAGCTCTCCTGGGAAGCTTACACATAAGCAGTATAATATTCAAAAGTCTAACCCACGCGGCATCTGATGATCTAAGCCCAAATCTAACATGTTGATTTGGAAAATACATGTGATGTCTTCCACTTCTGTCCAAGAGGATTAGTAATATATACTAACTGTCCTTCCGAAGGCAACTGAAAGGCTCTGAACAATACAAGAAAGGGCTCTTCAAAATTAGAGAGCTAACAATTGAATGAGGAATTGCTTGGTCAACAGGGGAGAGAATCCAGGCTTGATGGCACACAGTAGTAAGTAGCACTGAGGAGGATGAAGGAGGGCCAGCCTGGACTAAATGGTATGAACCAACCACAAAATAAACCAAAGAATCAGGCTATCTGGATGTATTGGCACACACTTGTTTCCCCAGTGTTGAGAGGACAAGGTGGGAGACTGTGAGTCTGAGGCTAGCCCGAAGTTATACAGGAGGGTGAGGTGGGAGACTGTGAGTCTGAGGCTAGCCCGAAGTTA
>NC_022013.1:66521585-66529475 GCF_000317375.1 Microtus ochrogaster | reverse complement strand
ACAGGAGGGTGAGGTGGGAGACTGTGAGTCTGAGGCTAGCCCAAAGTTACACAGGAGCACTCCATCTCAAAACAGTACAGCAAAATGGCTGCAAGGATAAGGGCTTTTGACACCAAGTCTTTTTCCTGAGTTGGATTTTCTGGATCCACATGCTAGAAGAGAATCAGTTCCCAAAAATTGTCCTCTTACCTCCACATGCATACAGTGGCATGGACACACACACACATACACACACACAGCAACCAAATAAAATATAAAAAAAAAGAAAAAATGTCTCTGAGCGATCCAAGGACTTAGAGTTCACTCGTCAGTGGAGTCAGACTGTCCGACTATCTGACTGACCGACTGTCCGGTAGGATCTGCTAAGCACTGCTTACACCAGCCTCGCTAAGGCATGGAGTTGAACCTTGAATCCTGTTGTAGGGACATCACAGTATGCGCTGTATCTTTTTACTTCAATATTACTATAGGTGTCACAGAAAAGCAACACAAGATGCAAGTACCACAAAATGTATTGTACCAAGTCAGTGCATTAATAAAAGTAGTAAATAATATAGACCTTGAAGTGGCATAGCACATAATCTATATTCTAATTTATTAAATATAAAGATTGATGATATATTGAGATCCATAAACATGCTAATGAAATGTATATTTCTCTTGTTTCTTGTACTCTATAAATAGGAATATAAAGTTTAAAAAAGCAGGGTCTTATACTGCATCCCATGTTGGCCTGCGATTCATGGCATTTCTGCCTCCCCCTCCCAGACAAAATGAAAGAGAGGATTCAGTTTAGCTGGGATCACATGCTTGAGTCATTCTACTTGGCTTGGAGAGCATCTGGGGACAACAGAACACAATTTTGAAAAAGAAAAACTTCAGTGATGAGTTAGCACCCCTACAAGGCAATCAATACTTACACCTCTACTGGTTTACTGTGGAAACCGAGACCAATACATCCCATTTGTAACTACTGCAGTTTGCATTAGTCGCTGGGGTAGCTAGAGCGAGATGGATGCAAAGGTTACAAAATCACCATTTGAGCAGCTATTTCTCCTTTAGTAACGAAACTTGGACCAGTTGTTCTCGTTGTTGTGACGAAAGCAAAAGAAAGGGCTGATTTGAACTCACACTGTGGGACACAGTCCATCACTGTGAGGGTGTCAACCTCAGGAGCTTCCGGCAGCTGCAGCTGCATCCGTTGCATTTGCAGCCAAGGAACAGAGAAATGCCCACGCTTGGCTTGCTTTCGGCTTTCTTCAGTCTGGGGCTTCAGTCCATGGAATGGTGCTGCCCACACTTAGGGTGGGTCTTCCCCTCAGGGACCCTCATTTAACACTCCCCATAGGCATGGCCCACCATGTTCCCACCGTGGCTCCAAATCTCATCGAACTGAGAGTCAGCATTAACCTCCACAGAACCAAAAAGTTATGGCTAGAAACTTAAGGTTATTTTGAGTGTGTGAATGCTATGGTGTTGGAGTGACACTGAGGTCAGAACAGGACATCGGATCTCGTGGAGCTGTGTCACCGGTGGGTAGGAGCCACCTGATGTGGCTGTTGCAGAAATAAGAAGGCAACCCACTTCCGAGACATTCAGAAGGGTTTTGCTAGGGTAGCTAGAAGAGAAAAACTGGAGAGCGGTCCTGCAACTTTGTAGAACGGAGATACATTCAAATAGTTTCTAGAAAAGACCTACCTTTCTATAACAAGCGTACTCTGGTTGACTGAATCTCAGGGTGATATCTCCCCCGGTGTGGAGAGCTAAGGTCACAGACTACAGGACCAAGAGACTACATCTCTGCCTGAGGTCTTTATGACTTGGTTTCCTTACCTGTAAAATGGGAATAGTAAGAGAACCCACTTATTAGCATGGAGACGAAAACCATTCAGAATACTGTCGGGCACAGGCTGTCACACAAACACTGTTGTCATGGTGATAACTGAGTGAATCAATATTCAGACTCTGCACCCATTCATCCACTGCACAGATATTTTCTGAGTGCCTCTGTTGTGGAGATCTTTCTAGAAGAAGCATGCAGACACCAACAGGAGCAGAAGAGAGAAGACGCCACCAGGGGACCAAAACAAAGCTCCATCGTGAAAGGCCCTGTGCTACATCTAGTCTGTATTCTCATATACTCTAAGACCACAAGGTAAGGTGAGCAGGCACCAAGATTTTATGAAATGCCCATGGCAGCAGGTCATGAAGGACAAACAACTGTTTCAGCTATTTGTCCAGGTCATTCTGTTCCAGGCAGCAAGTGAAGTCACAGCTGGCAAACAACATGCAAATCACTAAATAAACAGTCCAACAAATGGTTTTTTACCTTATTCTACTTCACCTTTTCTGTGTCTGTCCAATGATGTCCTCTTATGAGACCAGTCATGTCTATTAGGAGTTTACTTTAAACTATAAATGTGAGCCATAGATGTAATTTAAATGTTTCTAGTAATCATATAAAGATGTAAGAATATAAAGTTACTTTTAATAAAATATTGTACTTTTCTGGTTTTGAGGTGGTCTCACTGCTCTTTCAGATGACCAGGGTTCGATTCCCAGCAATCCACATGGCAGCTCACAATCATCTGTAACTCCAGATCCAGGAGATCTGACTCCCTCTTCTGGCTTCCATGAGCACCAAATATGAAGACTTACAGAGAGGCAGAACACCCATACACATTTAGAATTGTTTAAGTTTAGAGCTGGGCAAGGTGGCACATGCTTTTAATCCAGTACTCAGGAGGCAGAGGCAAGCGGATCTCTGAGAGCCTGGTCTACAAGAGCTAGTTCCAGGACAGGCTCCAAAGCTACAGAGAAACCCTATCTCGAAAAAAAAAATCTTTAAGTTTAATCAATTCTTCAAAGCAAGACAGACATATTCCCAGCAAATAAAGTAACATGTTGTGAGTAACATGTTTGCAAGTTGAGGAAAAACTTTGGGGGACTGGACCAGGCACATTGAAAGCAGACATGCTTTCAACCCAGAGCCGCTCCAACCCTGTAATAAACTTTTAGCAGGCAGGAAATGTTCTCATCAAGAGGAAACTTTCATGTGAGCAAGAATTCAGGAAAACAACGGGTCCATTAAGGAATTAGAAGTCAGAGCGAATACGTGGACGGAAGCAGCAAATATGCTCCATCAACCACAGATCAGGGCGGTGTTTGGCAGGTGGTGGCTAGAAAGGCTAGTGAGAAGGAAAATTGTAAGGCTAGGTTGAACTTGCAGCTGAAAGTAACATGGGCGGGAAGGAAGGGCGGCTAGGGGATAACTCCTAGCAAATCACAGCATTAAGACTCCGGAGTAAATTCTAACTAAAGGAATGAAGAGGAAGGGTCCAGACGTCAGAAGCTGGTGTTTGTTCCCTTCTTTGTGTGCCCCCGGTGCTGTGTGTAGAGACAAGGTCTCACTCTGGAACAACTGGCCTGGAACTAACGATGTGGCCCAGACTGCCCAGCTCACAATACCAAAGAAGGGTTTTGCTAGGGTAGCTAGAAGAGAAAAACTGGATAGCTGTCCTGCAACTTTGCAGAACGGAGATACATTCAAATAGTTTCTAGAAACCCTGTCTGGCAGGGAGGGGAGCAAAAGAAAAAAAAAAAATGCTACTTCCTGAGTTCGCACAGACCCAACCCGCCTCAGTCACACAAATACAGGGATTAAAGGCGTTGTCTACAAAGAGAGTCCCAGGGCAGCCTGGGATACCTGCCCCAACTCAAGCAAACAAAAAAACAAACAAAAACAAAGCCGGGTGTGGTGGGGCACGCCTACCACATTCCCACAGGCAGGAGACAGAAGCCGGCCAAATCTTTGAGTTCCAGGCCAGGACTACAGAGTGATACTCTGTTTTTAAAAAGCGAAACAAAAACCACGCCTTGTGAACTTAGAGCAGAAATCCTGGTTTAAGGGAATAAATACGTCGAGGGGACCTATCAGTGAGTTTCCCCTAAGCCTGATGCTGGGGTTCTTCACGCTCGAGCCAATCACCTCAGGGCCTGTGCCTTCCACACCATCAAACAGTAACACTTCTGGAAAGCTGAGGAATTTTCAGCCGCCCAACATCTCCGAGTCACTGCACACCTGACCGCCTTGCCTGCCCAAACCCTGGGCTTCTCTACCCACTAGAAAGCGACTTCCTGTCGGTGGGGCCGTGGTTTCGAAGACTCCACCACTACCGGAAACAAACTAGAGAAAAGAGGCCCTTCAAACAGAGAGGTTAACGTCACACCCGCCCTCCTGCCAGGCACGGCTTCCACGCCAGCGGAACTCACTTCCGCGATTGGGCGCGACTTCCGGTCGGGACGCGTCTGCCCACAGCCAATGGGCGCTGCCCACCTCTAGCCTGTCTTCTAGTGGCCTGTGACGTCAAGGGCGGGCGGGAGGCGAGTTGGGCTGGTCTCCCCGGGCGTCTGGAAGCGGGCACCCGGAGGGAAGATGGTCTACATCTCGAATGGTGAGTGAGGGCCTTCCCGTGGGGTTCTTTAGTCCTAGCCCGCCGGGTCCCGCACATCGCTGCCCGGTGGCCGGGAGGAGGCGGAAGCAGAGGCGGAGGGACCCGAGGCACATCCCCGGCAACCTGGGCTGCCATCCCGCTGGGTGGTCCCGGTTGGTCACGGACCAGCACGATAACCGGAGCCCCGCGGGCCTCAGCCTCCTCCTGTAGCGAATTTCCGACTTTGGATTTGCGGTTGTGGTCTTCTCCGGCGCGGGTATTCTTCCCCGGTAATGACAGTGATTCTAACCCGGCATCCAGAGCGCTTTTGTTTGTTGCCAGTGTGGCAGCATTCTCTGCTTGCCACCTCATTCATCTCTGTAACTGTCCTGTTCCGATAGAATTTTACTATCCCAGGTTTTCGGATGCAGGCTGAGACGCACCCTCACGATCACAAAGGCAGTGTATGGCTTCTGTCGAATTCGAACTCAGGCTGGCTCCAGTATTACCTACCATACTGCCTCTATAATGTGTAAAATAATAGCAACAATGACGACAATAAGGCAGAACTAGCACGAACATGAAAAATAAATTTTGAGACAGGATCTCACTTTGTAGTTGTGTCTGCCCTGAACAGGTAGAGATCCTCCTACTGTCTTCTGAGTGCTGGAATTAAAAGATCGCACCCCCACGTCAGGCAAAACAAAAGTTTTGATAGGTTTCCTCCCCTAAGAGGTAGCTAGTTCCAAACTCAAGGTTTTGCCCCAGTTTGAAAGAACTTTGGGGGGGGGGGGCGAGTCTCTAATTAAATAGAAAATCTGAGACAATGCACAAAGAAACTTAGAAGAGATAACGCATGTCCGGGCCACATCAGTGCCAGAACCTGCGTGATGTAGGTGGAAATCCTTGGTGCAATCCTAGAAGCCTCTCTTGCGTCCCGGGAAGTAGATGTGTAAGTCCAGAGATTAAGGGATCAGGAGGATTCTGATGGCAGGGTGCACTTTAGAATTTAGGAGAGAGGGGAAAGAGCCGTGTGGAGTGGCGGATATGCAGGTAGTTCTTTAGAATTGCAAGGGGATACTTGATACTTGATGGGCTCCAGCTGGATCCATCTTTACAGTAGGACTGTAATGTCTCAGTAATTCATAGATGATTCTTACGCCAGATGATGCCTCTTATCCCAGCACTCACCCTTTGATTTTTCTCGCCCTTTTCTTCTCTGCCTCACTGAGATTAAATCCAAATGGACAAATGAAGAAATTGGTCAAGGAGAGAGAAATAAGCCCCGAAAGAGGGATGGGGGAAACTGGCAGAGCCCGTCAGATAATGGAGAAGACAGATGTTTCATGTACTGCTGTTCCCCAGCCAGAATATTCTTCCTGATGTCCAAGCCTGAAACTAGCTTTTATCATATGAATTCAGTTTTACTTGTGATAAAGGAGAGTCTGTTATTTGACTCAAGAGCACAGTATTACCGAAAATGCTGGGTATTTTAACTTCCTGTCAGTGCTTAGACCATATAGACTCTCTGTAAAGAATTTCATCAAAATAGTTACTCTAAAGGTCCGTGTATCTAAATAACCTTTTGTACAGGCAAGAGATCTTGGAAGTGGGAAGAGAAATCCTCTGGACACCTTTAAGAAAGTAGATATTGTCACTTGTGTTGGTGCACACCTTTAACCCCTAGGTAGCACAAATTCTGATTGTTCTTAATAATAAAAACTTGAAGTCAGCTATCAGGGGGTGAACACTGCAGGATCAGAGAAGCAGAGTGGCCAGCCTCTGAAGTTCTTACCTCTCCAATTCTCAGACCAAAGAGGCGATCCTGGCCCAATGAATCCTCAGACTGCATCCTCAGCCGACTCTGCACTCCTGTGTCTTCTGACCTTATATTCCTCTCTCAGCACAGCCGTATCACTCCTGTCTCCACCTCCCTAGTGCTGGGATAAAAGGCATGGGATCCCAGGTGCTCTTATATCTTTGTGTGAGCTCTGTCTCTCTTTTAGACAAATTCAATCTTGTGTAGCCCAGGGTGGCCTAAAACTCACAGAGATCTGTCTGCCTCTGTCTCCTGAGTCCTGGGGGAATTAAAGGCACTGCCCTCTATGGCTAACTAGTGTGGCTAGCTCTGCACTCTGATCTTCGGGCAAGCTTTCTTTGTTACAGTCCAAGCAAAATATCACTACACCCCTAAACTCTGGAGGCAGAGGCAGGCACATCTCTTGAGTTTAAGGCCACCCAGGGCTACATAGTAGGGCCCTATCTCAAAAGAAGTGGAGGCAGTGTAAGCATCTCATTCAACCCATTGATTTTCTTGAAAATTCTTGGGAAAATAGATGTTTGTATACTTACGTTCATAGTGACATGATTCATAATAGAATACTGAAATGTCCTTTGGCAGGTGAATGGAACATTATATATATATATATGTATATATATATACATATATATATATATGTTGGAATATTGGCCAATCTTTTTAACAGAAAGAAATTTTGATTTGGCTGTCATATAGCTAAACCCTAAATTAAGCTAAGTGAAACAAGCTGATCACAAAAGATGGACGTGCTTTAATTCCTTTTGTGAGATTCTACAGTAATTTACAGAGGCAAAAAAGGATTGGTGGTTTGTTGTAGAGGGAAGCGGGCTGTGTCCCGCTGCCTGACTGGCTTACACCCGGGCGGCAGGCTGCTTGTTGTCCCGGCTACCCGGCTAGCTTAGGCCCAAAATAATCACATGGAAATCTGTATTAATTAAATCACTGCCTGGCCTATTAGTTCTAACCTCTTATTGGCTAACTCTTACATATTCATTTAACCCATCTCCATTAATGTGTATCGCCACTTGACTGTGGCTTACCGGCATGAGTCTAACCAGTGTCCATCTCAGAGAGGAGAGCCATGGTGTCTGCCACACTGCCTTCTTCCTCCCAGAAATCTGTTCTGTCTTCCCCACCTACCTGAGTTCACCCTATCAACTAGGCCAAGGCAGTCTCTTTATTTAACCAATGAAAGTAACACATAGAAGACCCTCCTACACCAGTGGTTTCCAAGGGTTACAGGGAAGAAGTCATGGAAGCCAAAGTTAAAGGGGTAGAATTTCAGCTGGGGACAACCAAGTAGTTTTGGAAGTACGTGGTGTGATGTTTGTGGACGTGCTGTGCACTCAAAGATGGTAAATGCTGCAGACATGCCGCCAAAGGGATGAACTCTAGATCCCAGAATACCACCAAAGGGATGGACTCTAGATCCCAGAATACCACCAAAGGGATGGACTCTAGATCCCAGAATACCGCCAAAGGGATGAACTCTAGATCCCAGAATACCACCCAATGGATGAACTCTAGATCTCAGAATACCGCCCAATGGATGGACTCTAGATCTCAGAATACCGCCCAAGGGATGGACTCTAGATCCCAGAATACCGCCCAAGGGATGGACTCTAGATCCCAGAATAC
>NC_022013.1:66511877-66521067 GCF_000317375.1 Microtus ochrogaster | reverse complement strand
GACCTCTCATGTTGACTATTTTGAAATAGTGGGCAAATTAAAACCTGAGCTTATTGATTAAATGCAATGCCAAGTTGTGGGCGTGTGGCACTTACTCTATTTTTTTATTATTATTATTCTCTCTCTAGGACAAGTGTTGGACAGCCGGAATCAGTCCCCATGGAGGTTGTCTTTTATAACAGATTTCTTCTGGGGAATAGCAGAATTTGTGGTTTTTTTGTAAGTATAAAAACATTTAGTTGTATTTATACTTAAGCAGATCAAATTACATTATATTACAATGATTGGTTATCTTTAAACGTTTCATATATGTATGCAGTGTATTTTGATGGTATTCATCCCCTTTTTTCCTCTCCACTCCCCCATGCCATCCATGTCCCCTCCTACCTTCATTCCCTTCCTTCTCTTATTTTTATGACCCACAAGTATATTTACTGCTGGCCAAATGGGTGTGGGCCCATCCCCAGGAACACTGTCTGGGACCATACCCCCAAAGGAAACTGAGTTTTCCTCCCTTTAGCAATCATCAGAGGTCACAAGCTCTTCGGTTAGGAGTAGGGGCTCGCGTACCCCTCTTCACATCCATGCTCCACTATTGCCTGGCTTGATCCTATGAGGGGTACGCAAGCACCCACAGGTTTGGAGACTTCATAGGTGCAAAATGTGTCAATGTGTAAGAGACATGCTTTGTCCCAGTTCTTCCAGTATCTGGCACTTTTCTCCCCCTTTTCCATGTTGTTCCCTGAGCTTTGGGAGGAATTCTGTGATACAGATACCCACTCGTGGCTGAGTGTGCCGTAGACCAGCTGTGAGTCTCTGTATTCACAGGTCTGCTGCGCAGAGAAGCGAAGGACTAATTTAAATAGCTTTACAAAGTAGAATTAAGGATTCTTATGATTCTAAATATCATGTTGAGTTAGTGAGTTCGACTGTGCCTGAACCTCTGTGGTAACCTTGTCAGCTTATAGCCAGATCTATTCTGCTTTCAGATTGTTTTTTGGTTTTTGGGGTTTTTTTGGTTTTTTTTGTTTTTTTTTTTTTTGTTGGTTTGGTTTGGTTTGGTTTTGCCTTTTGAGACCAAGTGCTACTTTATAGCCCTGAATAACTGGTTTAGTGTTACATAGAGAGTCCAAGTTGGTCTAGAATTCATTGTAATCTTCCTGCCTTAGCCTCCTAAATATTGAAATTCTAGGACTGTACCACACTCCTGGGTCTGAGCTCTTAATGAAAGGTTAGAGGTCAATAATAGTAGAGACAAACATTTAAACTGACCAGTCATGTCAAGCAGTTCCTTATTTAAGGGTTATTTTTCTGTTGTGCCTTTTGTCTTTTATGGGCTGTTTTTATCAAAATTACCAGCCAGTTGCTAACCAGTCTTTTTTATCCTGAGTTTGTCTCGTGGTTACAAAGTTATAAGGAGCAGGTGTGGGAGAATTGCCTCTCTCTTCATCTAGTGCTGTGCTGGCTGGTGTTATGTCAACTTGACACAAGCTAGAGTCATCTGAAAGTTATCAATTGAGAAAATGCCTCCGTAAGATTGGGCTATAGGCAGGCCTGTTGGGCATTTTCTTAATTGATGATGATGTGGATGGGGACATCCCAGGTTCTGTAAGAAAGCAGGCTAAGCATGCCAGTAAGTAAGCAGCAGCTGCCCTGGCCTGGGCATCAGCTCCGGGTTCCTGCCCTGCTTGAGTTCCTCTCCTGATTTCTTTCAGTGATGGACTGTGATGTAGAAGTGTAAGCCAAATAAACCCTCGCCTCCCCGGTTTGCTTTTGATCATGGTGTTTCATCACAGCCACAGGAATCCTAAGACACGCATAAGATCAGTAACTTTTCCTCTTACAGGGAACGGCGAGGTGAGTGTCAAGGTGTGCATCAGGGAAAGGCACCCCGAGAAGGGACAAGATAAGACCCTACCTTGAATTTACCAGCACAAAACATTTAATGGCTGTTAGAAATCTCACCTAACCTAATTGTTTGCTGTTTTGTCTTAGTTAGCACTTTTAGAAAACTGGGCTAGGTGTGGTGGCACACACTTTTAATCCCAGCATTCAGGAGGCAGAGACAGGCAGTGCTCAAGGCCAATCTGGTCTCCATAGAGAATCTAGGCCAGCCAGGGCTGTGCACATAGTAAGACCTTGTCTTTAGAAAGGAGTAGGAGGAGGAAACCAAAAGAAAGAAAGTTGCATTTTTTGGTATTCTGAGAAACTCAATGTCTTCATCTCTTCCCTCCTCGGGGTGATTTCAGTTAGGCTATTGACAGGGATTGCAGGCTTGGTGACTGTAAGATACTGGAAAACCAGAGACCAAGTCAGTGGGGGGTGATGGCTATAAACTACTGAAAAAATAGATTCTGTTGAAACCTAACCGGAAGGATGAAAGCGATGGGGACTCTGGTTTCAGGCTGCTATGGGAGTTGCTAGCAGACAAGAGGTGTGGGGACGGGACGGTGACTTTGGCATCGCTTATGGCTCGTCCTGTTTTCGACATACTTATCTGGATGTTGTCCAGCTAGATATGGCCAGCAGGAAGTGTAGGCTTGAGCTAATAAGTTGGGTTAGTCTCCTCTCACAGAGATGATAATTACAGTCATGGAAATATACTTGACAATGGTGTCGAAAGTGATACCTCTGTTGTTTCTGTCCCTTGTTTCAGTTTCAAAACTCTGCTTCAGCAAGATGTGAAGAAGAGAAGAGGCTATGGAAGCTCGTCCGGCTCCAGATACGATGATGGAAGGGGGTGCGTGTGGCCTCTCTTACTGATGAGTGTTTCTCCTTTTTAGACAGTTAGCCTTTGAGAAATTAAAACGCTAAATCCCATTTCACAAAATCAACAAGTTACTATGAATTAAAAGTCAAGTTGCCTCTTGTGACCAGCAGAGCCAAGCTGGCCGAACTATGATACATTTTAAACATAACCATGGAAAAGCAAAAGTAGAAGCTGAAAACTGATGGCCACCCTAGGGATCAAGAGACTTAAGGTGCGGTCTCCACGTGCTGCCGCCAGCCCGCGCATTGGGGATGGGGCGTGGCGCCGGGCTGGGCGTGGCTTTACTTAGCAGCCGCCATTCCCTGGTGTTGAGTCTGATTGTAAGTGTTTGGAGTTTTGATTCCTGACTTAGAGTTCACTTCTCCATTGCCGGGGGAAAGAAAGCATTGATCACAGCACCTTGAGCAGGGAAAGTTTATTTCAGGTTCATCCGGGAGGTCAAAGCAGGTATTGAAGCAGAGACCGTGGAGAAAGGCTTGTTTCTGACTTGCTTCCTCTGGCTTGCTTAGCTACTTTACATCTGGGCCTACCTGTTCCGGAAGGGCACCATCCACAGTGGGCTGTTAGCAATCAGCAATCAAATGCACCGTCAACATGCCCTGTGGGCCTGTCTGATGGGGACAATTCCTCAGCTGGCACTCCATCTTCCTAGTGTGCCAAGTTGGCTGCCAGGATTACCTACCACACGTAGCACACCGTAGTTACCGTTTTAACATGGTTGTGCACCTTTTGTGTTTTGAGGTAGGGCTTTTCTTTATAGCCTGCTCCTGGCTACATTTCCTAGGCTGGCCTTTAACCTCTGATAATTTTCCTGCCTCAGCCTCGCAGATGCTGAGATGGCACTTAGGGGCTACCATGCTCATTTTCCTGTGTTTAATTGAAAAGGGTGTAGTCTCGTGCTTAATGAAAGGAACCAGTTGACCAGGTGTGGAGGTGCACGCCTTTAATCCCAGCTCTTGGGAGGCAGAGGCATGCAGGATCTGAGTCCAAGGCTAACCTGGTCTTTATTGCAAATTATGGGCTAGGCTGGACTACATAGCAAGACACTATAAAAAGAGGAACCAACTGAATGAAGCTGGATTTACCAAACAGTAGATATTTCTCTTTTATTAGGCCACCAGGAGACCCTCCACGAAGAAGAATGGGTCGGATCAATCATCTTCAAGGCCCCAGCCCCCCTCCAATGGGTGGTGGATGAGGAAGGTAACTTAAAATCTAAAATTATTTTTGCAGGACTTTATTTGAAAATGCCTCCTTAGGAATATTTTGTTTAGGAAAACAGAAGTTATAGAAGGATTTTTTTTTTGGTTTTGTTTTTTGTTTGTTTTACGTTTATTTTATATTTATTTTGACTGCGTGTAAGTGCATTGCTTATGTGTGTGATACCAGAGAAGGCCAGAAGAGGGCGCTGGAACCCCTGCAATTGGAGTTCTAGGATTTTGTTTTTAGTGTGTGTGTGTATCTGCCTGTGTGTATGTATGCACATTTGTGCATGGGTGCCCATGGAGATCAGAAAAGAGAGCTGAGTCCTGGAACAGGAATTACCGGTCTCAGTAAGCTGCCCAAAATGGGTGCTGAGCATCCAACTCTTGTTCTTTGTAAGAGCAGCAAATGCTCTCAACTGCCAAGCTATCTCTCTAGATAGAAGTTGCATATTTTATACGTATTTTATTATTTAGAAAGATATGTCTTAATTTGTAGTTGTTTGTCTTTTACTCTTTAGGAGGCCCAGCACCCAGCTCCAAAATAAATAAATACACAGAGACTTTTTCTTTCTTATGAATGCCCACTGCCAGGCTTTAGCTTGGCTTATTTCTTGCCAACTTTTTTTTTCTTTTTTTTTTTATTTGTCTTCGTTTATGTCTTTTTTTTTATATTTATTTATTTATTAAAGATTTCTGCCTCCTCCCCCCTACCCCAACTTTTTTTTTTTTTTAACTTAAATTATCCCATATATCTTTTGCCCCTGGGCTTTTACCTTTCTCTATTTCTGTTTATCTTTTCTTCTTATTCTGCGTCTGCTGTGTGGCTGGGTGACTGGCCCCTTGAGTCCTTCTCCTTCTTCCGCTCCTTGATCTCTTTTTCTCTTTTTCTCCTTCTATTTATTCTCTCTGCCTGCTGACCCCGCCTATCCTTTCTCCTGCCTTGCCATTGGTTATTCAGCCTTTTCTTTGTTTTGGTTTGGTTTTTGGTTTTTCAAGACAGGTTTCTCTGTAGCTTTGGAGCCTGATCTGGAACTCACTCTGTAGACTAGGCTGGCCTTGAACACACCAAAATCTATCTGCCTCTGCCTCCTGAGTGCTGGGATTAAAAATGTGCGCCACCACTGACTGACAGCCATTCAGCTCTTTATAAGACCAATAAGGTGTTTTGGACAGGCAAAGTAACACACCTTCCAAATGCAACATAAAAGAATGCAACACATCTTTGCATCATTAAAACAAAAGTTCTACAGCATAAACAAATGTAACACATCTTAAAATAATATTCTACAACATTAATTCTTGAAAATTCATTGACTTTATTATCAAAATATCAGTTGAGAAAAGATTTGGTTTTGTTTTATTTTCTCCCATCCTTTCCTTTGGACTTCCCTGGCTGCCAGCCGCCTTCATTCTTCCTACCCCACAGGAATTTCATGTTGACGTGTGTGTGTGTGTGTGTGTGTGTGTGTGTGTGTGTGTGTGTGCGTGCGCACGCGCTCCAGTGTAGTAAGCATGAGCTAATTGTTTGACCCTCCTTTAGGTAAACGTCTGCTCTAAGAAGCAGACAACTAGACACACGTGTGTGTAGAAGGGAGCCACCACGAGAAGAGCAGCTCATGCAGGACAAGATGGTGTGTGTCTAAAACAAGGACTGTTCTGTGTCCTCACAGATGAATGAGGTCATGCTGGGAATTCCCTCTGCAGGATCTGGCCTGACTGATGTGCAGTTCTATAAATGTACATGTTTGTCTCCTTATCTTTTTGTATAGTTTACTAAAGTGTTAATATAGTTTTAATAAGTAAATATTTTTAGGTTGCTAAACTTGATTCCTCATCTTTATATGATTAAACTCAGAATCTCTGATCTGGAAGAAATAAAGGCTATGTATTTAGTTCTGTTTTTTTGTTTGTTTGTTTGTTTGGTTGGTTGGTTGGTTTTGTTTTTTGCTGTTTTAAAACAGGATTTCTTTGTGTATCACTCGCCATCCTGGAACTTGCTCTGTAGACCAGGCTGGCACTGAACTCAGAGAAATGCCTGCCTCTGTCTCCCAGGTGCTGGGTAAAGGCGTGTGCCACCACCCCTGGCACTGGTGTATTTACTCCTGTTAATGTTGCCTTTTTTTCGACTTCTGAAATACTGCTCAATGTTTTCTTGCTCTCATTTGTAAATAAACCACAATATAATTATTTCAGTAGCATACATATATTTGCTTTTGAATTTTTCATCTTTAATGTATTTATTTTATGAATACATCTTTATTTACTACCAGATAAGATATCAGGATATTTATATGGCCACAATCATCAAAACTGAGCTCAAATGACTGACTATATACTGGCCAATCTTCAAAACCATGGACTTCTATGCTGTCTGGACAAATGGGAATTTGATCCCATTGCTTACGATCTCACCTACCTCCTTTCAGTTCTGTCTAGACCCCTTTCCCTTCTTACCCTAAATAGCCCTGTTGAGCTCACTCATGCTCTTTAAGGCCATTTTTGAGACTGAGTCTTGGTTGGCTTCATTATTGCCGTGATAAAGATTGTCCTTATCAGGGAAGTGAGGGCAGAGACCCTAAGGAGCACTGCTTATACTGGCTTGTTTTTCATGCTTGCTCAGCCTGTTTTTCTCAGGGGTGGCACTATCCACAGTGGTCCCTCATGCATCAATCAAGAAAATGCTGGAGATTGGGGCTGGAGAGATGACTCAGTGGTTAAGAGCACTGGCTGCTCTTACAGAGGACCTGGGTTCAATTCCCAGCACTCACATGGCAGCTCACAACTGTCTATAACTCCAGTCCCATGGAATCTGACACCTTCATGCCAAATACACATAAAATAAATAAATATTTGAAAAGAAACAAAAACACCCCATACACACAGACTTGTCTGTAGCCTGTGATGAAAGCATTGTCTCAGTTGAGGTTCCTCACCCCACGTGATTAAGTTGCCAGAAACTAACAAAGACAAATCTATAACCCAGGCTAGCCTTGAGATGGAGCTTGAGATCTTCCTGCCTGTGGAGTGCTGGGATCACACGGATTACAGTTTGTTTGGTTTCCCCTGGTCTTGTGAACAGTTACCACATGAAATAAGCACTAAGATGCAATAAAAATGAATCACGGTGCACATCCAATGTAGACATGTTGAAACCTGAAATATTTAGAGGAATGCTTTATCTGTGTATCAATAACAAATGGGGACATAGTATCACAAGACGCCAGTGTTTAAAGAAAGGTGATTATAAGTTAGAGTAAGAACAGTGTGACTACTCAGCTATGTCCAACCTGCTTTGTGTTTTTAATTCTGACAAAGTGAAGTATAGAGATGATTCTCAGATTATGCAGATAGCTGTGAGGGCTCACTAGAACTCAGCAGTCTCGTAGGTTGTGTGGCTGTGACTGGCAGAAAGGTTAAGGTTCACTGAATCGTAAGAAGAACATGGCCTTAGTGGGTGACTTGGTGTAAGCCGTGGCCTCTCGTGCTTGTGATGTAAGAGCCTTCCTGACTCAGGATCACTGCTGCATCTTTGTCACCTAAAAGAAACCATCAAGAAGGGTGAACCAAGCTTTTTGTTTTGTCTTGCTTTTTTATTTACTTATTTTGGTTTACTGAGAAAATCTTATGCATTCCAAGCTAACCTTCAACTCAGTACGCTCCTGCCCTTCTCAGGCACATGGGATTATAAGGTGCTCCCCACACCCACCTGAGATCAGTTTGTCCAGTTTTCGCACCATATTCTGGGGCTGACAATGGCACACTTCTCGTGGATCTTGCGTTCTAGTATGGGAGAAAGTGCACAGGCAAAATAATTGCAGATAAATGGCTCGCATGTCTAAGGAGCCAGAAGGATAGGATACCCGGGGAGGCCTCAAGTCCCGCTGAGGGAAGAGTCGTGCAGGCAAGAGAAGCAGCAACAAAGCAAAGGAACAGCAACAGCCTGGCGATGGGAAGGACTTGACATTAGAAATTAAGTATATGGGCTCCTGACATGGCTGAGCAGGTAAGGACATTGACTATCAAGCCTGGCTGGTCAGAGTCCTATTCCTAGGACCCACGTGGGAGAAAAGATTCCCTAGAGCTGTCCTCTGACGTCCACATAGGCACTTTAGCATGAGTGCACACACAATGAAAACAAGAAAACCAAGTGTAGCTGGAAGGGTACAGGTAACACTAGAAATGGGCGGAAGGGCTGCTCAGTGGGTAGGCACAAGCCCTCTTGAGGGCTTGAATTCAGATCAAGGCACCCACATAAAAGGCTTGGGTAAGACGTGTGCTCCCCTGTAACCCCAGATGTCAGGTAGAGACAGGATCCTCGTGCTTGCTGGTTTAGTGAGACTCTGTTTAATAAACAGCTGATGCCCTCCTGGCTCTGGGATTACAGCACACAAAGAAATATGACAGAGTTAGAGCAAGTATGCTCTAGAAGACACTTGGCCTTAAACTTGAGGCAGTCTTCCAGAGCGTTGGAACTGCAGGTCTGCTGCTACAACAAAGCTGTGATGGAAACACCGAGCAGCTGCATGGGCGGCTTCTCAGGAACTGAACTAAACAGGTTCCCAGTTTAGAGACTGCTGGAGTCATCCGGCAGGGGTGGGCTAAGTAAATGACATGACATTCAAAGAAGTGAAGCAAGTCAAGATACTTTCCAGTCTCATGATGGTTTGCACGTTGGAGCAATAGGTGAGCGGCCAAATTACACGTCTGGCTTATTGTTGGGGTTTGTCACCCCCGCTCCACCTCCTGCAGGGAGCGGGGATTAATTATTCATTATTTAAATTTCCAATGCTTTGTAGAAATATTAAGTACAGATATCAAATAGGCTATTAAACTGGATCTCAGGAACAGGCCCAAACTGGAAATAATATATTCAGAAATTATATAGGTAAAGCCATGAAATTAGAAGCAGTTACTCAAGAAATGTGTCAAGAAGAGAGAGACCTAGTCCTAGAGAACCCAGCATCAGAGACCAGACTGAACAGGCCCAGCAACTGTGAGAACCTGGAGCATTATGGTTCCCGTGAGTGAAGACCCACAGTGTGGAAATGAAACTGATGACCTCAGACTCACGTAGAGTACAAAAGGGTTAGGTGGGGCGCCACGCGCCTTTAGTTTCTGGAGTTAGAAGCTAGCCTGATCTATTTGGCAAGTTGCAGGCTAGCCAGGGATAAGTAGTGAGACCCTGTCTAAAAGAAAATTAAAAAAAGAAAAAAAA
>NC_022013.1:66502800-66511267 GCF_000317375.1 Microtus ochrogaster | reverse complement strand
CCCATTGTCTCAGTGTGTGGGTGCACCCCTCGCGGTCCTGAGTTCCTTGCTCGTGCTCTCTCTCCTTCTGCTCCTGATTAGTCCTTGGATTCTAGCCCGACGGTGGTGGAGCACGCCTTTAATCCCAGCACTCAGGACTCAGAGGCAGGCAGATCTTAGTGAGTTCGAGGCTAGCTGGGCTACAAGAGCTAGCTCCAAAAGCTACAGAGAAAACAAAACAAAAAACCCAATAACAACAACAACGACAAAAGTTCTTGGGTTCTGTGCCCATCATCATCAAAAAACAACAATGTAAAAAAACAAACTCCAAACCTGTCATTCCCTACTTCCCACAATTCCCTAGGGACGACGCCAGCGGTGGCCATCTTGACTGTGGGCAGCCAGGGGCGCTGCGCCTGCGCCTTGGCTCTCCTCCGCTGGCTGTGCAGGCGGTGTTCCTGAGGCCAGGGGTGCTCGGCGGTGGCAGAGATGACCCAGGCCGAGAAGGGGGACGCGGAGAACGGGAAGGAGAAGGGCGGAGAGAAGGAGAAGGAGCAGCGGGGAGTGAAGCGACCCATCGTGCCGGCGCTAGTGCCCGAGTCGCTGCAGGAGGTGAGGTTAGACCGCGCCTAGCCTGGGCCTCTGCTGGCGGGGCCCGGGTGCCCGGCGTCGGGGAAGGATTCGGGGTCCTTCCGGGTGCGGAGCCGCCCCGCACAGCCTCCGGATCTCCGGGCCGTGAGATGTCATAGTTTAGCACCGACCGGACTCCGCCGACACTTGTTCAGGGATGGTCAGAACTTAGTCTGTTCTTTTGTTCGCAGATCTCAGACAGTGGGGAGTCATTCCCCTTTGAAAGCAGGGGGAAGGTAGTCTTTCCTTAAATCGGCATTAAGAGTTTGTTCAAAAACAGAACAAGTGTAAATCAGAAACATTTGTTTAGAGCAGCGTGGCACACACTCTGATTGGCCAGGGCTTACTGATAAGTAAACACATTCCCACTGGGAAATGGGCGGGGGCAGTGCACAGCTCCCAGAAGAAATCGGGAGGGATTAAATGCTCAGGACTAACTGTGGGCCCTTTCTGAACCTCCTTCCTCTCCCGTGCACGGGTTAAATGACCTAACTGGTAGGGCCGCTGTAAAACGCAGAGTATGGTGTGGGATGAGCTAGTTCAGAGGACTGGGTGGGTGGTGAACACGTGTGTTTCCTTCAGCCTTTACAAGGACGAACTGTTGGACAGGGAGAGGGTAGAGGTGGGAGCGGGGGCACTGGAGATTGAGAGTGACCAAAGGTGTGGATGGAGGAGTTCTGGAAAAGGGAACTAACTACCTGAGAGACTCTAAAGGCCTGGAGACATCACCGTTTAGAGTTAAGAAAGACTGGAGACCTTTCCAATACCCACACAAGCCAGTAGCCTGGTCACTTCATTGAAGGTGGTGGAGAATGTTGGAATGGGATGCTAATTCTTGACTCGTGAGTGTGTCCAACCTTTTGCTATTGTGATGCATCATTTTCTCTGACAGAGTTCATGCTTGAGAAGCCACTCACTTGAGTAACCAAGGGGGAAAAAAAGGCAAAATTTAAAAAATGAGTTCGAGACCAGCCTGGTCTACAAGAGCTAGTTCCAGGATAGGCTCCAAAGCCACAGAGAAACCCTGTCTTGAAAAAAAAAAAAATCTTGCGATTTTTCTGTTGGGCTTCAGATTGAAGAGTTAGCATTTTCTAGTTGCCACCAGTGCCACATCCAAGCAACATGATCAGCTCTGGCATTCTCAAGAGAACTTGATGAGGTAGGCGCTTCGTGAGAGCTAGTGACGGCTGAATTTGTAGCAGATCAGTGAATCTGGGGCTTGGGCCTTTTTCTACACACCCGTGAGTGTCACACCTTGGACTTTTCCATACCTTGTGTGGCATCTGTATTTCACTGACTTTTCCTAGTTGTAGCTTAGTGATAGTATCTAGGAAGTGATATGTGGAATGTACCACCAGGTTCCTTTGCTAACACATTAAAATATGTAATTACTAAACAACAACTGCCTCCGCTCCAGGAAACTGTGTTCTCTAGAGTTTCATAATACATGTAGTGCAGCTTGTGGGTCTTCGATGAGGTCCAGGCATCCCTGAGGGGTAGCGGGCTCACCTGTTTTCCCCAGGTGATTGGGAAGAGGCCCACCATAGCACAGGGATGCCAACACCATTCAGGGCATACTTGACTGTCTGCCAGGTGCTGGCATAGAGCAGTAAATGAGACAGAAGTGCCCCTCTTCACTAGAGAGTTATTGTCTATTGGGATGACAGACTGTAGAGTGTCATGGAAAGGAAGGCTATAGATCGGGTTATGGAGGGACCAGAACACTTAATGATGGCATTTAATACATCCCTGAAGAGTTAGGTGTAGCTGAGATAGAGAACGTCGCAGGCAAAGGGAGTTACACTTACACTGATGAAGGTTCCAGAGCCATTGAGTTTTGTAGTTAACAGAAGTTTGGAGTCAAGCTGGGCATAGTGGCACATGCCTGTAAACCCAGAACTTGGGGCTTGGGAAGTGGATTTTGTGGAGTTTAGTATATTCCTGGCTACACAGACTCCATCTTTAAAAACAGTAAAAAAAATCTAGGTTTGAGGATTAAATAGACTGGAAGAACAGCAATTCTGAAGTTAGGGAGTTCTACTTGCCACTAGGGCACAGTGAAGGAGTACCCAGCAGTCAGGTCGTGGTTCTCAGTAGATACTTCTGCTTGCTTGCTTTCTAATAGAAACTCTTTTCTTTCTTTTTTTTTGTTTTGTTTTGGTTTGGTTTGGTTTGTTTGTTTGTTTGTTTTTCAAGTCATGGTTTCTCTGTAGCTTTGGAGCCTGTCCTGGAACTAGCTCTTGTAGATCAGGCTGGCCTCAAACTCACAGAGATCCACCTGCCTCCGCCTCCTGAGTGCTGGGATTAAAGGCGTGTGCCACCACTGCCTGGCCTAATAGAAGCTCTTAAAAAAAAAAAAAAAAAGAATTAGGCTGGGCATGGTCGTGCACACCTTTGATCCCAGCACTGGGAGGCAGAGACAGGTGGATTTCTGAGTTTGAGGCCAACCTGGTCCACAGAGTGAATTCCAGAATAGCCAGGGCTACATAGAGAAACCCTGTCTCAAAAAAAACAAAAAAAATTTTAAGGAATTTTTCTTAAAAATTATATGCATGTGGGGAGGGGGTGGAGGGCAGGGGTTGGGGGGTACATGCACATGTAAGTGCAGGTACCCATGAGTCCAGAAGAGGGCGTCAGATTCCTAAAGTTGGAGTAAGTGGTATTGAGCTGCCTGATATGGTGCTGGGAACCAAACTCTGGTTCTCTGCAAAGGCTGTATGCTGTCTTCCCTGTTGAGCCATCTGTCCATTCGAAACCCCTGCCTTCAGAGGCATTGCCAAAGTCTGTCCTTCTCTTACTCTCTGCTGAAACTTTACGTGCCTCAGCAAGTTTGGGGGCAGACGTTTTCCCAAGAGAACTCGAATTCTCTCCCTCAAGAGCTAGAGACCCATCCCTGCCATCTCTTGAATTTGCGCTGCACTGTGAGTTTTTGTTTGCTCTCTCTTCTGACTTACCAGGACTGAGTTGTAGACTGGCTTTTAACCCCAGGCTCTTGCCAAATGAGGTAAATAGCATACATGGTAACCCAAACACAGGTGACAAACTCATGCTGAAGCCGGTCGTGAGTAAAGCCTTAGTTTCCAACATTAGGGAGCAGTAATCCTTTGCTTGAATGCTTCAGGCAAACCTGGCTGATTGTAGACGTCACCCCAAGAGCTTTTGAACTAGCCAATCTCTAGGCCTGCTGGAGCTTCTCAGCCTCAGAATCCGTGGGGAAGGCGTGGGCTCGTTCCTCTTCTGTTCACGGGTGTCTTAGTTATACTCTCCTCTCTCTTCTCTTACCCACTTGTATTTCTAAGTGAGTAGAGAGTTCTCTGATAGTGGAGAGTTGGTCCTGGCTACCATTCTACCTACATTCTCTGGCATATAAACACTCAGTAATTATATGTTAATTTGCACCGGAGGATTTGGGCTTCATTCAGATAAGTAAGAATTTATTGAAATGTCTACTGTGAGTCCGCTCAAGGGACACCAAAGAATTTGTATTCAGAAGAACCAGTGCAATAGGATATCTCTCTTTACTAAATTATTGTTGTGCTTTTTAGCCTAATGGTCTGTGCTAGCTAGTGTTGTGTCAACTTGACATAAGCTAAAGTCTTCAGAGAGGAGGGAACCTCGATTCCGAAAATGTCTCAATAAGATTAGGATGTAGGCAAACCTGTAGAGAATTTTAATTAGTGATTTATATAGAAGGGCCCAGGGCATTGTGGGTAATGCCATCCCTGGGCTGGTCCTGTGGTGTGTAAGAAAACAGGTTGAGCAAACCATGAGGAGAAGCCAGTAAGCAGCACCCTCCATGGCCTCAGCACCATCAGCTTCTGCCCCAGGTTCCCGCCCTGTTTGAGGTCCCATCTTGACTTCCTGTAACAATGGACAGTGTTATGGCATGGAAGTGTCACCCAGGCTGGGTTTATCACCATCGTTCATCACAGCAACATAACCCTGACTAAAACATGGTTTTTACAGGAAACATCATATAATGTGTTACATATAATGTGTGTTAGTTAACCTCTTAACTACGCTGCTAAATTCACATCTATGTTTTTTTTTTTATGTCTGCAGCAAATCCAGAGCAACTTTATTGTTGTCATACACCCAGGTTCAACAACTTTAAGAATTGGCCGAGCCACAGACACACTTCCTGCCAGCATCCCTCACGTCATTGCACGAAGACACAAGCAACAAGGGCAGCCGCTGTACAAGGACAACTGGCTGCTGAGGGAAGGGTTAAATGTAAGTCAGAGGGGAGCACCTGGGGGAGCAGCCTGGCAGGTTTCCTTGGGAGGGCTTACACACCCAGTCTTCCTAGGAATGTTGAATAAACATCTCCAGAGTTGTGCTTTGTAAAAATAGTATCATTCAGGGTTACAAGTATGGTCTTCATGTGAGTTGGTGTCCGTTCCTGCTGCTGTGATAAACACCTCAACAAAAGACACCACTGGAGAAAGGGCTTATTCTGCTCACAAATTCAGGTTACAGTCTATCGTTGTGGGGAAGTCAGGGCGGCAGGGACATGAAGTGGGCGAGCACATCCACAGTCGCGAGCCTGCTGAGAAACAGATGCACGCAGGCTTCCTATGCACAGCTCACTTTCTCCGCTCTTGGACAGTTCGGACTTATTGCCACCCACACAAAATAATTTACAGTATTTTAGGGACTTGAAACACTTCTTGATTTATCAAAGATATATAAAGGAATATGATATTGTTACAGAATCATAAAGATAAGCATTATATAGATATTTGAAGAGTCTTAGATTCTTTAATTTATTTTCATTTTAAGTTTAGAGTATGTATGGGGGCAGTTTGTGCACATGAACACAGATGCCCACCCAGGTCAGAGGAACTGGAGTTAGATTTGTTAGCCACCTGATGAGGGTGCTGGGAATCAAACTCAGGTTCTCAGGAAGAACAGTATGTGCTCCTAACCACTGAGCAAGGGCAGGGCTCTCTGAAATACTGTTTCTTGTTGTTGGTTTGTTTTTTTTTTTTTTTTGAGACAAGGTCTCCCAGTGTAGACTCAGTGTACCTGGTACTTGCTATATGGACCAGGCTAGCCTTGAATTCCTAGAAACCTGCCAGCCTCTGCCTCCTGTGCAGCACCATGTCCGGTATTAATTTGAATAATGCTGAAAAATTTGTATTAGTCCCATATCAGCCCAAGGCACCTGAGGTTATGGGGTTTTGCAGACAGTAGGCTTTGGTCGGGCTTCCATTTTGATATTTTGTTTGTTTGATCTGCCCTTATAGTACAGGCTGGCCTTGAATTCCATATCCTCCTATCTCTTAGCCTCTGCAGTGCTTGGCTGCAGGCAGAGCACCCAGCTCTGGAATTCTTAGGGTTATCACGGCCAAGCAAAAAAAAAAAAAAAAAAAAAAAATTTAAAGAAATGCTACTTGTTGAGATTATCTACTCATTGATGGATTGATTAAGTTAGTAGCATGCCTTGTTTTCTGTTTTCATTAAGTATGTTATGTTGATCATCCTTTCGTTTTTCTCTCCAGAAACCCGAAAGTAATGAACAAAGACAAAATGGCCTTAAAATGGTGGACCAGGCGATATGGTCTAAAAAGATGTCAAATGGAACAAGACGAATCCCTGTGTCACCAGAGCAGGTCCGGTCAACTTTTCCTTCAAATTTATTATTACTTTTCCACCTCTATTGATTTCGTTGTATATTGCTTAACAACGGGGATGTGTCATAAAACCCTAGAGAAGTGGCATCCATGACAGAAGACTAGGTAACGTATCTTTTGCTCACCTAGGTTCTACATACGGCACAGCCTATGGCTCCAGACTCTGGTATATAGTATGTTACTATGCAGCATACTGTGGGCAGTTTTACCACAGGGATGGTCCTGCGTAGGGCTGGGTGGTGGTGTAAACCGGAGACTGCACTTTTGTTTCCCAGCCACCCAGTCCTGAATAATCACACAGAAACTATATTAATTACTCTGTTTGACCAACAGCTTAGGCGTATTTCTAGCTAACTCTTACATCTTAAATTAACGCATTTTTATTAATCTGTATATCGCCGTAGACTGTGGCTTACCAGTAAGGTTCCAGTGTCTTTCTCTCTGAATTCAGTTTAGTTTTTCCATCTAGCTATATTCTGCCCTGCTGTAGGCCAAAGCAGCTTCTTTATTAACCAAAGCTAATGAAACATATTCACAGCATACAGAGGGGAGTGTCACATCATGGTGGTGCTGGTGCACACCTTTCATCCCAGCACTAGAAGGCAGAGATAGATGAGTCTCTGTGAGTTCAAGGTCAGCCTGGTCTACAAAGGGAGTTCAAGGACAGCCAGGGCTGATATACAATGAAACCCTGTCTTGAAAAGTAAAAAAAACAAAAAAACAAAAACAAAAACCAACAGCAAAAACAAATGTAGGCACTGAAGAGTGAGTTCAGTGGTTAAGAGCACTGACTGCTCCTGCAGAGGACCCGTGTTTAGTTCCCAGTTCTCACAAACCACCTGTAACTCCAGTTCCAGGAGATCTCATGCCTTTTTCTGGCCTTCCAAGGGCATCACACATGTACATAGTACACATACATATATGCAAGGTAAACACTCATACATGTAAAATAAAATTATGTCTTTGGGGGGAAAAGAAGCAAAACAGTAAAGCCCCAGTGTACAGCACGAGGGTGCTTCTCACGATGGAATGTGACGAGATGCTGCCCTGGGTGGGTCAGCCAGCGAGCGATGAGGCACTGTGAAGGGCTAGGCCACTCTGTCCGCTACTGTAGATGTCATAAATACCGTACTGTAAGTGATTTCCCTTTGTGGTGAAGGCTTTTGTTTGTTTGCTGGTTGGAAAAGAGTGCATCTACAAAGAATTAAATCATGACAAGCATGGACTCAGACTAGTGACCGTGCAGGAGTTAAGATGTGAGGGAGAGGGAAGGATTTGACCGACACCATTCTAGAGACTGATCCGCCATTTAGTGTGTGCGGCGTGTCCTACCAACAGCCCCACTGTCCATAGTAGTGCACTTCAGTGCTGGCAGCACAGAAGGGATTTGGGGTCTATTTTGATGTTGACCTTACACCACCAAGCTATTCAGCTGCATAGGGCATCCTTAGCTGCCAGACGGGGTGTGCACCTGACCTCAGCATGCAGGAAATGCACCATGTACCATAACTTCATTCTTTCATAATATCACTTAAAAATATTGGTGTGAGTAACAAACCTTGAGGAGCTGGTTTCTTTATATTTGTACTCTGTAAGTTATTATTTATTATTACAAATTACTTTCACTTTAAAACTTTTTGTTAAAAACAAAGACACACATACCCTTCCAAGCCCACAGAGGTTCAAGATCACCAATGTCACTGTCTTGTTCCACGAGAAAGTCTTCATGGGCAATAACATGTTGAGGACCTGTTGGTTCCTATGACAACTGCTTTCTTCTGCATCGCCTCCTGCAGGACCTTCCTTAGGACAGGTCCTTTTCATGTTTGTAAAGAAATGTGTGAACAGGAGGACCATATCCCGTCAATAGTAGTGCACGCTGAAGCTCGTTTGCTCGTTGCAGTGCCTACATTGTGTGTGGTCTGCATCCCGTCCTGTTGTATGACTGCAGCTTGCTGACAGCAGCAGCCCTAGACTAGGGAAGCTGTGTGCATGTAGGTATACCATCAGAAAGTTTCGGCTCCCCTGTGATCCTGCACCTCCACTACCATGTGTGTGGTGTGTTACTATAGTGCCATGGCAGCCATAGGATCCTCATATGTTCCATAAGTCATTATGCAAATACGAGGTAGAAAATACAAGAAGGAAGGGGGAGAACCAGTTAGTACTTGCCCAGGGGAGGACCAGTTAGTACTTGCCCAGGGGAGGACCAGTTAGTACTT
>NC_022013.1:66485111-66502558 GCF_000317375.1 Microtus ochrogaster | reverse complement strand
CCCAGGGGAGGACCTGTTAGTACTTCCCAGAGGAGGACCTGTTAGTACTTCCCAGGGGAGGACCAGTTAGTACTTCCCAGGGGAGGACCAGTTAGTACTTCCCCAGGGGAGGACCAGTTAGTACTTGCCCGTGAGTCTCAGCGTTTGAGAGGAGACAAGGGGACTCTTGCACTGCCCCCTGCCTGCAGAAATACAGCATGTTTCTGATTTCTCATCCCAGGCACGCTCCTACAACAAGCAGATGCGACCTGCCATTCTAGACCACTGTTCTGGAAACAAATGGACAAACACGTCTCACCAGCCCGAGTATTTGGTAGGAGAAGAGGTAAGGAACTTGGACAATGAAAGGAATGGAAACAAAACAACTGATAGTCCCGAGTTCGCGGTTGTTTCCTAACACTTCTTGGTCCTGTTTCTGAAGACCAGATACTTCACTGCCCCTCCGGGTTGTCAGTTACCCCACACTCAGGGTCAGGAGCACTCAGAAGAGTTTGGATGTGAGTCCAGACAACCCTTAGAGACAGCTCTGATGATGCGCTTCTTCCTGTCCTAGGCCTTGTACGTCAACCCGCTGGACTGCTACAATATTCACTGGCCTATTAGACGGGGTCAGCTGAATATCCACCCAGGTCCTGGGGGCTCCCTGACGGCTGTTCTCGCAGATATTGAAGTGATATGGTCTCATGCAATCCAAAAGTATTTGGAAATCCCACTGAAAGATTTAAAGGTGAGGGGAAATTCCCAGTTCTTTGGGTTGACTTTAAGATTCTTAGGGAGTCCAAGTGCACATGACTGAGTTGTGTGTGACAGTGTCCTGAAGCAGTCTCAATGTTGGGGTGGTGGGGATATCTTACTTTCTTTAATTCTCCTCCAGCGATCCCCCCCTTACTGTTTTTTTGGTCTCTGAATACTGGAGAAACCACGAGCCTGCTCATGTCCACGGCCTTTCTCCGTACCTCACTCAGACTTATTAACTCCACAAGTTTCCATGTCACACGTTCACAAGGACTCTGAGGAGTCAAGGGAAACATAGCTGTTCCTGTTTCCTTCTGAAACCGAGAAGCAGCGCAGCACAGAGGTTTGAGCTTTTGCTCGGGGCTCATGGTCATAGCTGCTTCTCCTGCACAGGGAAGCCTCACGAAAGGTGGCATTATGGGACTGGACTTGACTACGTGGATGTTAACACTTTATGTTTCTCATTGGTTTTTTTTCTCCAGTATTACAGGTGCATCTTGTTAATCCCTGATATCTATAACAAACAGCACGTGAAAGAGCTAGTGCATATGATCCTGATGAAGATGGGCTTCTCAGGTATGCCCAAGATTCCAGTGACACCCTTTAAACTGTTCTTTTTCAGTGACAAAGTTAGTGGTGTTCACCAGTTTATTTAAATATGCATTTGGAACGGACTGATGTTCCGGGTGTTTGCCCCGAGATTTCTGGGTTCCTGGGCGGAGCTGATCGTTTGAGGCTGTCTACTGCTGTGCATCAGATTGTTGACACTCTGCCTCTTTGTAATACTAGGGATTGTTGTCCATCAGGAGTCTGTGTGTGCTACATTTGGAAGTGGCTTAAGCAGCACCTGTGTTGTAGATGTTGGGGACCAGAAAACAAGCGTGTGCTGTGTGGAAGATGGGGTGTCTCATCGGAACACACGGTACGGCTCTTCTCCCATCTCTGTCTATTCAAATCACCACGGGCCAGAAATTGTCTGAGATGAAGTCTGCGTAGGCGTCCAGCAAGCCTGGGCGATAAGTACTAGCCAGGTGCAACTGATGCCAGTGACCTTGCCCTTAGGGAGCTTTCAGCCCGCATTCATAATACCAGTTCCTGGGAGCCATAGTAGGTGTTGTGCAGGTTAGCTCCTTGTCGTTTGTGTGGTCCATTACATCCTTATAGCAAGTCATGTAGAAACAAACCAAATTTTTCAGGTCTAAATTCTCTAGAGTTTGGAATATTTGCTTTCCTTATCATAGATATTTCTCAAAAATATGATGTGTATGTTCTTAACTGACAGATTAACCATCTTCCCCTCTTCTCCTGACCTCAGGCTCTGTCTGGCATATGGGGGCTCTGATGTGTCGAGGTGTTTTTACTGGCTCATGCAGCGAGCGGGCTTCCCTTACAGAGAGTGTCAGTTAACAAACAAAATGGATTGCCTCCTCTTGCAGCACCTTAAAGAAACATTCTGTCATCTAGACCAGGTGAGAACAGAATTAATATTGCTGATTATTTTGGCGCCGGGAAAAATGTAAGGCATTTAAAGGGAACTTACAGCTTCTACCAATCTCATGCTGTTCACCGAGGTGGTGAGGCCTGGCAGCCGAAGCTCTTCAGCCGCTCCTGGGTATAGCTGGTGGTGAGGAACTCAGGATGGTCTCAGGTTGTGTAAAGAGACGTAGGCAGTTGCTGCCAGTGGGGGTCTGGCCACGGCACCAAAGGGTGAAGGTGACAGCTGAGGGGAAATGGATAGAACACGTAAGGAGATAGGTGCACTGCTTAATTAAATGTGGCTGTGTGCTCTTTTATAACGTGAATTAGCAGCGTTTAATCACTCATTGCTGCAGAGTTTTGTTTGTTTGTTTGTTTGGTTTGGTTTTTCAAGACAGGGTTTCTCTGTAGCTTTGGAGCCTGTCCTGGAACTAGTTCTTATTGACCGGGCTGGCCTCGAACTCACAGAGATCCGACTGCCTCTGCCTCCTGAGTGCTGGGCTTAGAGGCATGTGCCACCACTGCCGACGCCATTGCTTCAGTTTTAAACTTTATTCAGGTGATACAATTATGATTCTTAGAAAACGTGGGGAACATAAAGACTGTAAATATCACAGCTATTGAGGACACATTCTTACTGAGTCCTGATGTCTGTCAGTAATGAATAAAACAAAAAGGACAAATGGCAGAGATTCCAGAAACTAAATAGAGAAGCAAAGGACAGTTGAACTCCTCTTATGTAGTTTATGGTAAGTGGCTCTGAGTCGGGGTAGCCATGTTATGTTGGGCTTTATATAACGGCTTATGTGTAATTGGAGGCCTTTACTCGCGTTCTCACTGACAGCGTCTTTTCCTGGAATCAGGACATCTCCGGGCTTCAGGACCATGAATTTCAGATTCGGCACCCAGATTCTCCTGCCCTGCTCTACCAGTTTCGATTAGGCGATGAAAAGCTCCAGGTAACCAGGCAGACATATGTGTTCACAGGTGGAAAGAAAGCTGTCCCTGGTCAGTGAAGCTGAGAGAATTGTCAGTGTGTGAGGTCGAATGCCAGCTCCCTGTTGGTTGGTTAGTACCCAAGCCGACATAGCCCGTTAGGGTACAGATTAGAATAAATCTGCCCCTCTTCTTTTTTAAATATTGTATTTTAATTAGGTGTATATTTATATATCTGTATGGGTACATGCATGTATGTGTGTAGGTGCCCACAGTATCCAGAACAGGCATCAGATACTCTGGAGCTGGAGTTTCAGGTGGGTGTGAGCTGCCGATGTGCATGCTGGGTCCTCTGAACTGGATTCAGGTCCTCTGCCAAGATGGGAACTGGATTCAGGTCCTCTGCCAAGAGTACTCGTAACCACTGAGCCATCTCTCCAGTGCCCAGGCTTTTCTTTTAATCATTCAGAACATGGTGGAATTTAGATGGGCACTGGCCTTGCTAGGACATAACAAAGCAAATGGTAAGGCACTCACTTTGCATTTCCTCAGGAATCTCACATGGTGTACCATCCATCCAGCTGGATGAGGGGCTTTCTGGTCTGTTACACAACCCTTTTCCCAGGAGGGCTGCTGCCCAGTGTGACATGGAGCACCTGCTTAGTGACTTTTGCCTGGGGAAGAATGAAGCTCCATGATTTCCGAGGAGACAGCGTCTTTCCCTAAGCATCCTCCTTTTTATGCCCAGGCTCCAATGGCACTGTTTTACCCAGCAACCTTTGGGATCGTCGGCCAGAAGATGACGACCTTGCAGCACCGATCCCAGGGGGACCCTGAGGACCCGCATGATGAGCATTACCTGCTGGCCACACAGAGCAAGCAGGAGCAGGTGCGCAGCCCTCTGCGGGAGAAGTATCTCCCCACAGAGGAGAGCTTTGCCCAGAATTAACAGATCCTCATAATCAGTGCAGCTTCAGTAGACCAACCTGGTACTGTTTTCACAACTGCATAAAAATGAAGTCTCAGTTCAAGATCTGCCTGAGGAATTTCTTCATTCCTCATTAGCGGATACTAACTTTTTATCTGAGTGCAGGTCGGAACAGTTAAAAGTTAATTCTGTGAGGACACTTGCCTTTGGCTTGTATTGTTTACTTCTCTACTTCTGGATATGTATCCAGCAGTACTTTTGGTAAAATTTTCATTGTTTTGTACTTAATGCAGAAAGTAGGAATACAGCTGAGTTATTTATTGGGTGGGGCCCCAGTAACCTGGTGTCTGCTATGGACAGAGCTGTAGTTCTCTTCACTGCTGATCTGGAACCAGGGGTTGAAAACTTGCTCGTCTTCGTTCCTGTCCTAGAGGAGAGGAGGAAGACTGGACCTGGAAGTATGGATCCATAACAGCCACGGGCATGTGAATCCCATTCACATACTCCAGTGATAAGTCAGCTTAGGGAGAAAGTCTATACTGACATTTCTGTTGTAAGCCCGCGCTCTGACGTACAGTGCTGAAACCTGCCCACATGTCCAGGCTTTCCCGGAGCATCCTCTCCTGTGTGCTCAGGCTACCTGGGCATGGGGCTAGGCTGTGTGTGTACCATGGTGACTTTTGCTTATGGTGTTCTGAGGAAATAGAAGGACAACACCAGCAGTGTCTTGTGCTCAGACCATCTACTGCTTTCTCTTTAACTTATTTACAGTCTGCAAAAGCTACTGCTGACCGCAAGTCTGCATCCAAACCCATTGGATTTGAAGGGGATCTCCGCGGCCAGGCCTCTGATCTTCCAGAAAGACTTCATCCCCAGGAGGTGGATTTGGCTTCTTCCCAGGGGGACTGTCTGATGGCCAGCAATGACTCTGAGGAGGCCCTCACTGCGCTGATGTCCAGGAAAACTGCCATCTCCCTTTTTGAAGGAAAAGCCCTGGGCCTTGATAAGGCCATCCTGCACAGCGTGGACTGTTGCTGTAAGCACACCCCACTCACCGGTAGAGAAGTGGGGTGGCTAGGTGACTGGTTCAGTCTTGATTGTGAGCACACCCCGCGTCCCAGTAGACAGTGGAGTGGGGTGGCAGCCAAGTGAACGGTTCCAGTCTTGTGTACGGTGCAGCATTTTCTCTCTCAACCACCAGGCCTACTCCACTCTTGCATTGCCGGGTACTGTGAACACAGTAACGCAGTGCGGTTGGTTCCTGGCCCCATAACGCTTGTACTGCCATGTAGTCTGGTGCTAGCGATGAAGATTAGCACACAGACCATGAAACCACAGCTCTGGTAGGCGCTAGAGTTGAACTACAGAATCCCAGCTGAGTTTCTGATTAAGACATGTAATAAGAAATTTGTCCTTCTCTAGAGGAGTTAGCAGTGGCTTTCTTGAATCTTATGAGAGATGTGAGGGATGATTAGAGAATTAGCATTTAAATGCTGGGGGCATTCTGGACTGAGGAAGCCTACAAAACCATGGTTAGCCAGGATAAGGCTAGAGGCAGCCTAGGTTCCAAACCACACAGCAGCCCCCCGTAGGCCTCCTTGAGAAGTTTGGTTCTAATCCTAGGAGTAGCGAGATGGGAGGTGGGCAGCAGACCCCATCTGCAGTGTTGAAGATGGAGTTCCCTAGTGACAGATCGTGGCTTGGCCATGTAGGTGGGTAAGTGGCATGATGTCGCTCTTTTCAGCATCTGACGACACCAAGAAGAAGATGTACAGCTCTATCCTGGTTGTGGGAGGCGGTTTGATGTTCCATAAAGCTCAAGAATTTCTCCAACACAGAATCCTCAACAAGATGCCACCTTCCTTCAGGCGAATTATTGAAAATGTGGACGTGATCACAAGGCCTAAGGTGCGTTGTTTCGTGTTGCAGGTTGGACAGTACTCTAATGAAACCAGCTTTGGTTACATCTAATTGCAGTGCATGTGGAGAGTGAAATCTAGGGGGGCACTGGCTTGTGACTGGAGTTTCGAGGACTTAGAGATGTGAAAAAATTACATTTCAGAGAGTCACAAATATAGTAGGAGTTCTTAACTAGCTTTCTTTTGGTTTGGTGTTTTTGTTTTTTATTGATTTTATGTTATGTGTCTAAGTGTTTTGTCTACATGTATGTTTGTGCTCACATGTGTACATGGTGCCTGCAGAGACCAGAAGAGATGATTAGATAGGTCTCCTGGAAATGGAGTTATAGATGATTATGGTCTGGCATGAAGATGCTGGGAACCAAACCCGGATCCCCTGGAAGAGTGGTTATTAACCCCTGAGCCATCTCTCTAGCCCTGATTTGGTTTTTTAGGTACTTAAACTTATGGTGCAGAGCCTGAATTCCTGATCCTCCTGCTGCTTCCCCCCAAGTTTTGGGGGTTAAGGAGTATGGCTTACCTGGTGTTGAGAGACTGGCTTTTCTGGTCCTTGCTCTGTTTGGATTTAACCTTATGGAATTGTAGGTGGGTCAGGAGATGACTTCTTTTCTTTTCCTGACAACCGGACTACTTCCTTTCCCTCCCTGGCCATCATAAGGAGCCGGTACTGGGCCTTGGACTGGAGATCTTCCAGGGCCTCTTTTGACTTCAGCTACTTTGAAAAGTAACACAAAGGCAGAAGTTTAGAAACAGGTCCTATCTGTATTTGGAACCCTGGCAGTGTTTTTCTTTGGAGGTGCTCTTCCTCTACTGGTACTGCATGTACGTGTGCCTACCTGTGGGGCTTGTCTGTGGGACGGTGAAGAGTGGCATCTTTAGTATTAAAAGTTGAGAAGTTCTCCTCAGCTGTAGCAGAGATGGGTGTGTCCGTTCAGTCTTCTGCAGCTGGGAGTGCTGGGAGATGTTAGACAGCTCCGTGGCTGAGGTACCCCAACTAGTTTTCTGCTATTCCACACAGATGTAAAACCTGCTTTGTTTGCTATTGACTGAGCAGAACCCCAACCCCACTTGCAGAAAACCATGTCCTGTGTCTCATTTGCCAAAATAACTTTACCTTTTGTCCAGGATATGGACCCCCGGCTGATTGCATGGAAAGGAGGGGCAGTGTTGGCGTGCCTGGATACCACTCAGGAGCTGTGGATTTATCAGCGAGAATGGCAACGCTTTGGCGTCCGAATGTTACGGGAGCGGGCTGCTTTTGTGTGGTGATGACCAACACCAAGTCTCTGGACATAAATACTTAAGGAATATATATATTTAATTTATTGGATTTGAAGCTTAATTTTCCTAGAATTAAATGAATTCATCTTCATGTTAAAGTATGACACTGATTTGAAATTATAATTGAGAATAAATATGAACTTTCTCTTAACCTTTCTTCAAGGTTACATACTGCACCTCACCCCTCCCCGCTGCACCCCACCATCTCCACAACGGGCAACCTTACAGTCCAGCCTTCCAGCCTGGTCAGCCACAAGGGGTGCTGTGTACCTGTGGGAACCTGCTGCAGTGTCTGTCCTTTCCTCTAGCAGTGCTTAGATCTAAAGCCGCCTGCTCTGGGTTCCCTTGGAATCAAGCACTGTCTTTGCTTCTCCCACCTCCCTAAGCGTGTATGTTGCTTAATTGTGAAGGGTTTTTTTTTGTTTTGTTTTGTTTTTTAACAAAGTTTGATTACAAAGGGTTTTTTTTTATTCATTTTTGTTTTGTTTTGTTGTTTTTTAACAAGGTTTGAATTACAAAGTACCAGTTCAGAGCTAGGTTTCCTGAGGCAAGGACTGAAGGGCAAGGCTGGCTGGTTTTCTTGCTCTGTTCCCTCTAGGGCAGGTTTAGGGAAAGGACAACACAACACTTGAAAAGGAGACTATGTTCCCTTGCTAGAACTAAACAGACAGGATTGAAGACTAATTTAGAACACCTTTAAACCCAGCATTCAGGAGGCAGGCCGATCTCATGAGTTCTAGGCCAGCCTGGTCTATAGAGCAAGTTCCAGGACAGCCTGGGCTACACAAAGAACACTCCACCCCACCCCACCCCCCAAAAATAAAACAAAAGAAGAATTTAGAATCATTAGCCTATACTGTACAGGTAAATCAGGTGGCTGCCGTAGTTTATAACTAACTTCATCTTTAAGCCTCTAGTTTGCCTTTTCCTGAGGAACAAGTAAAAGCTCTTGGAGTTCAGTATGATCAACAGACTTCAATCTGTGAACATTCTGGAGAGAAGCTGAACTAAATATAGCCAGCCAGTCTGGACCCTTAGAAAGCCCCTGAGCTGCAGCAAGTTACAGAAAGGACGTGGTATAGACAAGGGCAGGGCAGGGCAGGGAGCAGTCCCTGGGGCTGTGACACAAGGAAGGTAGGTTAGGTGGAGCATGTGGCTTCAGCCTGCTGTTACACATCTGCTCCTGCCATCACTATCACCAGAATCAGCTTGGGGAGGACTGAGAGGGAGATAGAAGTAGAGACGGATGAGACCTGGAGATAGGCAGAGAATGTAAGTCCAAGGTGGAGAATTGTGGGGCTGTAAGAGTCACCAGGTAAAGTTCTTTGTTGGGTCCAAGAGGCGTCCTTGGATGTAGCAATGGTTAACCTGGTAATACTATTTGGATATATACTTTCAAGTTTGAAAATTACCTGCTATTTTATGTTTCTGGG
The DNA here is from genome assembly GCF_000317375.1 of Microtus ochrogaster. Classification (NCBI taxonomy): domain Eukaryota; kingdom Metazoa; phylum Chordata; class Mammalia; order Rodentia; family Cricetidae; genus Microtus; species Microtus ochrogaster. The sequence goes on along the minus strand of NC_022013.1, from coordinate 66,493,850 downwards.
TCGTTGGAACAGAGTTTACCATCAGCCCTACACTTTCAGATGTATAATTTACCCGTTGTAATTGTCCTCCACATGAGTGTCTCTTACTTACTATGGTGGGTGTTGATTCAGAGGAAGTTGGTTTCTGGTCCAAGTTGTGACCCAAGCTATATCCACCCTCTATTATCAGTACATCTGTGAAGCATTGGATAACTGTCTTGCCAAGTAGTAGCCTTGCTACACTAAGCACTACCGCGGCCATCCAGTAGCAGCCTTCCCACACTAGCCGCTACCTCCGCCATCACAAAGTATCTGCTTACGAAGCTGGATGCAGGGAGTTTGCACTTCATCCTGGGTTTTATTTTATCCCTAAGGCATGTGTTAGGACGCATGATGTAGCCTTTCACATTTGCTACTTATATTGGCGCGGATTGAACCCAGGGCCTTGTATATCACACACAAATTCTCTGCCACTAACCCACAACCCCAAGACATGACCTTTGAGGAGAATATGCAATTACCAACTTTCCTGAGACACCCTTCAGCCTGGAACTCACAGCTCTGCCCATGTCCCTCTGGAGCATTGTGATTTAAAACATGTGCCACGGGCTGGAGAGAGAGCTCGGTGTTCAAGAACATTCGCTGCTCTTTCAGGAGACCCTAGTTCAGTTCCCAGCACCCCCGTGGCAGCTCACAACCGTCAGTAACTCCAGCCCTAAGGGATCTGATGACCTTGGCCTCTTCCAAGTGGTTGCTTGTACTCACTTGAACACACCCACATGCAGATACACACACCTACCATAATTAAAAATACATTTCTCAAAAGTGCCACTACACCTGACCAGACACAAATTTGCTTCTGTGTTTAAACAAGGTCTCTCAATTATGTAACTCTGACTGTTCTGGAACTACGTAGACCAGACTGACCTAGAACTCAAATTTCTCTGCCATTAAAGGCGTGTGCCACTGTTAGGCTCAAGTTTCTCGTGCCTAGATGAATTCATGGAGCCAGATTTCCCATGCAAACTGCATGAGGGTTTTTAATATACAAACTGAAGTTTCGACCAACACCTTTCCAGCACCCCAGCATGGTGGGTGCAGAAAGTATGGCAGGGAGCCCTGAGAGGGTAGAACCTTTAAAGGGGAAATGCTGTAGTCGGGGGAGCTCATGGCATGGCTTCTTGGGATTGGGGAAGGAGGGTTTAGGGTAAGGTAATTTCTAAAACCATTGGTCAGTTTGGGGGCACGAAAACCTAACAAAGCGCCATTAATAACTGACAAGGTATCTTCAAGGACAGGATGCCCCCCTATGAACAAACATCTGGACCTCATTAAATTTTATGGCCCTTCTCCCTATCTTCTTAATTGCCCACTTTTAGGGTCTCTGTCCAAATTTCTTCTATGGCAGCACATTTCGAGAGCTGAGATCGCCTCCCCTAACCTCCCCCATCCTGCCACCCCCGATCATTATATAACTTAAGATGAAGCCCCTTCTTTAAAACAGAGCTTGCAAAGTCAGGTCCTCACATTACCATGCCCAGCTTCCAGTTACAAACATTTTTACAGTCAACTACCTAAAACTGGATAACGTTAAAAAACAGTTTTATTATGGTATATGAAACCTTACTAGACAAATACATATGCTATTCTAGATCCATTTCTGTGGTTTCTACACTAAAAAAGCTGCTTCAAGAAAGTCAAGAGCTAGTAGACTCAAGATGTTACAGATCTGTGCACTGTTACTGCTTGTTCTGGGTGTGGGGGATTTTTTAATAATAAGATTTATTTATATTAGGGGGTGTAGAGAGCTAGCTCAGCAGTGGAGAGCATTTGTTCATGCAGAAGACCCTGGTTTGATTCCCAGCATCCACACAGTGGCTCATACCTGTCCATAGCTGTAGGTCTAGATGACCCTGTCACCTTCTCCTGACCTCAGGCACGAAGCATGCATAGGGCACACAGGCAATGCAAGCAAAACACTGCTAGTATGTGCACATCATAATCTTTTTAATGTATATAGAGTGCCCTTAGAAGCCAGAAAATGGCATTAAATCCCTCGAATTGGAGTTGACAGTGAGCTAACACGTGGGTGCTGGGAACTGAACCCAGGTCCTCTGGAAGAGCAGTCAGTGCTCTAAACCTCTGAGCCACCTCTCCAACCCTTGGTGGTTTTTTAAAGTACTAGATTATAAAAAGATAGTATTACTTCAGGAGGGCTAATTTCAGTGAATTAGTTTTGACTTGAACAGGAAATGTGCACTGAGCATGAACTCTGGGAACCAGAACAGTGGATGGGTAACTGGGCAAAAGTAGACCCTGGGTTTATGGGTAACGTTTTTGTTTGTCTCGGACAGTCTCGCTACTTATCTCTGACTGAGCTTGAGCTCATTAGTTCTCCACTTGGGTGCTGGGATTAAAAGTGTGTGCTGCCACACCTGACTGGCCAAGTATTTTCCTATTTACTGAAGGGGCTGGGGCTCATTTGAATGGCAAGTCATTTCTCTAACCTGTACAGTAGCCTTGGTTCAGTTCCTAGCACTTCTCCGAACAAAAATAAAGGTTGCTGGTCTAGAAGTTTGACAAGGGAAAGCATTGTAAAGATAGCAGACAGTACAGTGGGCCATCTGGTCAGACAAGATGTGTCCAGCTTGTGTGTGTAATAGGCCTCTTCTCTTAGGAAGTTGCTGAATTAGTGAGCGCTTCCCAAACGGACTATTCATTAATACATTAAAATGTTACAGGGCTGAACAGTCCCGTGTGCGGCACAGGACAGGGGCAGTGCGCGACTGGACACCTGACTGGGAAATGCCTTATTACTTCATGCCAGAATGCTTAGTTTTCAGGGATAATCATTATTGGGGTTTGGGGATATATGTGATTGGGCTTTTGTAAATTTAGCTTCCATTCATTAATGTCTGTAACTGTATTATATGCCTAAGACCTACTGGTGACTTGCCTCAGGCATGTTTGCGCAAACTCTGACTGCAGACTCCAGGTCTAAAGCAAGTTCTGTGATGTGGTACCCCCCCTACACACAGCCTGTACAGGAAGCCTCGGGGCCATCCCAAAGCTTTCTGTCCCTGGAACTTGAAGAGCAGGAGGACTTCAGGGTTTCCTGTCCTGCACAGACTACAACGGGGGGCAGCTGCCACGGCAGGCTTGGGACCGTTTCTTCACTGTCACGTTTCGTGGAGCTTTGAGGAGTTCTGTGTGAAAGGCAGTGGCATCCTTCATGAGACGATACTGGGGGCAGACACTGAGAGCGTTATAGTCGCCCTTGATGTCGGCTCCTCCAAGACAGACCACCATGTATTTGTGCAAATGAGCCTGGGTGCTGAAATCACTACAGAAGAGGTTAAAGGCCAGAGGGAAGAGGTCCTGAGCTTTCTCACTGGCGCTGCCCGTGTTGGGGCCGCAGGCACTGCTGCAGAGACCGTGGGCGTCGCTGGAAAGAAGGAAGACCACCTTGTCCGCCGCCTGCTTCTGTGCGCTGAGCCACTGCACTGGGCCCATCTCAGCTATTCTCTTCCTCTGCCACTTTTCAAGGATGACCTCGCTTCTGCAGTGGTTCTGAAGAAAGTCGGTGAAGCGGCAGACCGTGTGATGGAAACATACCTCAGCCGGGTAAACCACCAGGACCTTAATGAGGGGCAGGAGCATGCTGGTGGCAGGGAAGGAAGTCTCCGTGCTCCGGCCTGTCGGGGGAGCTTTGTTAGTTACCAGCAAATAGCCTTGACAGTAGTCTAAACCATCACTGAGAAATGTCAGCCAGGGTGGCAATCTGTTCCTGCCAGGGGAACAATAGCCCTGATAGTCCTTTTGAACACCTGAAACACTGACTCTTAAATCTTCACAGCTTCCTAAGCCCCTATCAGTAAGTCAGCTGCCATAGTCCAGCTCTGTTTTCAGATCAACTTAGAGCAGCCGTTTAGGTTTGAGGGCACCGGTTTGAAGCCAACTGCTAAAAATTTCTGTACTTCGACACAGAGTGACCTCTTACATGTCATATCAGGAGTTGGGTCAACTCTGTGGTCTCTTTTCTACCTGCAGGTGGTAAAGTTCCTTTATTTTGCTATAAAGTTAAGCCCCACACTATGCTACACAACAAGACTTAGGTCCAAAGCTACTGTAGCCCCTGTAGCTAACGGCGCCAGCAGCATCTTCTAGGGATTCCTGAGGTGAAATTTCGTTCATGTGGCTTTCTGAGCTTAAAGCACAGAGTTAATCTTCTGCCATGACAGAAACGACTCCAGTACACTGAGACCTCCTTTGTGGCTCTTTGAGACAGGTTCTCGCTTAGCTTAAGCTGGCCTTGAACAGCAACTAATGGGGGCTGTCCTTGAACTCCTGAGCCCACTTCCTCCTCCTCCCAAGGGCGAGACTACAAGGTTTCTGCCACCACGTCTAGCTAGATCCCCTTCTCTGTCCAGGCAGGTGGGGAGGATCTCGGGGTATCTTCAGAGTGACCGCCCTTACCTTGCCTCCGAGTTAGGTAGATCCCAACTGCCAGCACCCATGTAGCCACCAGTAGCACCAAGATGAGGGGCACCCAGCCTCCCAGCATGGTCCTCTCTGCAGGAAACAGCTTGGGTCACCTTTAGCAAGCAAAGCTACACTTGCCTCTACTTGTACATGGATTTTTTTTTTACTCTTCTTGGTGGGGGTTTAGACCTTTTCTAACCAAGGGCTAGAAGAGCTTTAGGGTGTGCTGATTAAGGGTTCTTTTGCAGAATTCAGGTCTCTTTCAAAAAAATGTATTGCTGTGTGCTAGAAAGACGGCTCGGCCACTAATGGCTAGGCTCACAGCCAACAACTGGAAGTTACTGTGGTGTGTGTGAACGCAGGCACACAATGCCAGAGTGTGTGTGAAGGCCAGAGGACAAACATGAGGTCATTTCTTCTGTCCCTTCACGATGGCTTCCAGGACTCAGACCCAGGTTGTAAGACCTTCCTAGCAAGCGATTTTACCAGCCCTTTCCTCCCAAGAGGAACAGGGAATTAGGGGACTTTCTCCAAACTCAAGTTTCTTTTCACCGTGGCAACCAGGATTTGAATGATGGCTTTTGTTTGTCTGAAGAATCTTTGTTCCTTAGGAAAAACTTACAAACATATTGTACACACAGCAGTGTGCCCACATAGAAGTCAGGGCCTGGGGGAGTAGCTATCTAAAGTTTGGCTGGCTGTTTTTTGTCTTTTGTAACCCATGGGCTAGTTTCAGAACATCTGTCCATTGTTAGTAAAAAGAACTGATGTATCTCTAAATGCAGAGACATTTTCCAGAACATGCTCTCCGGCACCAGGGAGGTAGGTTTTGGTGCCGGTATTCCTGATTTGTTAACCAAATAGGATTCAGAGAGAACTGGAATATCCCTCATGGACCCAGCCCACCAGCCCCTCACGCCCCTCACGCCAGCCCCTGCTCACACCAGCCCCTCACCCCTCACGCCAGCCCCTGCTCACACCGGCCCCTCAAGCCCCTCACACCAGCCCCTGCTCACACTGGCCCCTCATTCCCAGTAACTCTTTTCATTGTCTGAGGCACTTCAAACAACATCTTGCGCTCTTTTTTCCCCCTTCTGTATATCCTGCTTTTGAAAAGATATTGTGTTTGTAATTAGAGCCTTTGTTCTTCCTTGCTTATGAGATCTTTGGGTAGCAGAGGTATTGTTCATGGTGCACCGGCAGGGACCTCATAATGCTCCTCCCAGACACAGGATAGTCTATTACATCTCAAAGGGGCCCTGTGTGTCCTGAGCCTCTCCGATCATCCTGTGGTAATGACTGGTACTTACTGTTGTCTGGAGGGTAGGGGCCACTTGTCTCTATACAAAGCCCAACCGGTCCTTTGCGTCGGATGCAGTCAGGCTCACAGAGGTGGAAATACGGTATCAGCTGAGGAAAAGGAGAGGAAGACTACAGTGCTCACACTTCCAGCACAGCCCTAAATGTTATTTTCACCTCCTGGCATTGGCATCAATAGTTGCCCCCTTGGTTCCCCTTCTGTAGCCCACACATACAGTCTGGTGACTCTGGACCAAGATACTGGCAACGCCCCAGCGATGCCCTTGAACTTTGTTCACATTACAGCTGCAGAGTTTTCCTTATCTGATAGGGCAGCTACATCCTAATAAACATACAAATCTCTCCCCTGGACAACAGTAGGTAAGCATCCCAGCACTAGGTCAGTCCACGACTTCCCGGAAGGTGCAGGTGCTGTCATGCCAGGGTCCACTTTCTTGGTCATCCTAAGCACTTCATGTTCGAGGGAGTGGAGAATGGCTCGCGGGCACAGTCGTGGACTGTGACCCGCTGTGTATCCATGTTGTAGACTACAGGGATCTGAGTACCTACCCTTCCAACTTCCTGTTTCCACCTGGGCCAGCTGAGGCTCCCAGAAGGTGAACAGCTGCTCTCGTAAGTTCAGACACTGACCTAGACACTGGACAGCCTTCCAGCTTCAACCCACTCAGCTTCACTTCTGAGTTAAAACCAAGGCTTTGGAGAAATAAAACGACTGTCCCGTCTCAGAATTACTCTGAGGATCCAGGACAAAAGATAGAAATAAAAGCCCTTTGGGAAGTCAACAGCCACCAACCCACGCAAAGGCACCACACCTGTGGTGTCAGCGTTCACTCTTGTAGACACTAAGGAGTCCCCGACACCCAGCTTGAGGGGGGCCTTTGCGGGGAAACTTGCCATCCTTAAAATGCATGTGGAGGGCTAATGTGTATCAGTTGCTGAACACTGACCTAGAATTCAAGAAGTCCCTGGGTTCGGCCCCTAGCATCCCATGAAGACATACAGAAAGCATCCATGGTGGAACAAACAAACAGCTCTGTCGTGGCCCTTCCTTTGCAGACCGCTATTTAACTCACCTCGAACTCGGTACCTTCACTTTCCTCGCCCACCGAAATGGCCACAGACCTCCGCGTCGGTTTATTCTGGTGCTGATAAATGAGAGACAGTCAGAGCTGTAGTCACGAGCGAGTAGACAGAGTCAGTGATGAAGCCACTGTTCCTGACTTCTGGTGCGTCAGACTATGTGAAGAAGGACTCACTTCAGAAGCCTCAAACTTCTGTCTGTAGTTGGCTTTAGACTCATCATCCATAGGATGCCTACAGGGACTTGGACAACAGATAGCTCTGGGATCTATTGGAAGAAAACCTATTCAAAGGATTCTAAAGTGTCTGTACTTCAAGATACGGAAGTATCTGGGGTTGGAGATGGGGTGGTAACAAGGGGGTAAAGGGGAAAATACCTCCTCCACTTGAGAAAAATTCAATGTTCTTTCGTTTTGTAGAATGATAACCCCGTATCTTTCTCCAAGCGAACTGGTTGTAAAATTCACTTCAACCGTCATCTTGTTCTTTTTACAAGCAGTGATATTTGGGTCCCACAGGCTTCCTACAAGTTGAGAGAGAACCACATGGGTGACCAGGTAACCCCTCCCTTATCTGAGTCCCCAAGGGAGCTTTACAAAAACAAATCTAAATTCTTAGGCACACACCTAAGAGACATGAACTCAACTATACTATATCTTCCGACACTGTCCTAGAATTGCAAAGTATCTGATGTCTAAGAAAGTTTAGGGACACCCCCCCCCCATGCCATTTACTTTACTAAAAATAGCTAGGAACGGAAGATACAGATCAAAGTCTACAACTCAGTTCAATGTTCACCCTACATTTTGAGGTAAGAGAGCTAGGATCGCTGTTTCCTCCTTTCTGGGATAGCGGAGGGACATCAGTTTAGGAGGAATGCCTCAGAATATGGAGTAAGTGAACAGAGGCTCAGAGCTTTGAGACAGACTGTCAGTGTCCCTGGGTGCAAAGGAAGGAAATGCCACACACACAGCTTACAGGAATCGGTTGTCTCACTCAGGTGACTTGCAAATACGACCGGGCAAATTTCCAGGAACATGTCTATATAATAGCACAAGTTAGCCTCCCTGCTGATGGGACCAGTTCGGCCCCTGGCTGGGAGCTGGTTCTTGGAGTGGGTTGGAGGAGGACTCATTCTAGGTCCTGCACCTCATAACCTTAGAGCCTCAAAATTCTTTGAGAGTGCTCTCTTGGTGGGAATAAAGATCCCCTACCCCCAGCCAATATCTCTAACCTCAAGACTATACTGCCCCAAAGTTTATACTCACCCTTAGAAATTGGGATGAGGTACTGACTTATCCTAAAGCTGCTCCTTCACAGATCAGAGAATCTTCTAAGAATAGGGGGTAGTCTTCCAAGAAGTCCCCCAGGGCCTTACTTGGACCCACACTTGACCAGGTTTGTTAATCCAAACAGAAGGTACCCAGAGCCTCCACTGACAACAGGTTAGCCATGATAGCAGGTGTAAAGGGGAGTGGGGCTCTCCTCCAATCACAAAGCAACTTTCCATGAGCATGCTATAAGTGGGGTTTGGGATAATGTGTAGGTTTCCCCAAGGGATAGGGTGGTTTCCCATTGCTGTTGCTGCTCTAGTAAACCTAAGAGCCTGTCTCAGTCTGGATAGCTGCTTAACCCAAGGCGGCTCCTTCACTGAGTGACTTAGACAGAGAACTTTCATCTCCACATCTCAGTTCCTTTATCTATCTGTGGCTGAATGGAGCTCCATGGGTCCCAGTTAGGAGGATCTCTAAATGACAAAAGCAAAATGCTACGTCTACTTACCTGCCTCAATGCACCGCTTTTTGTATTTCATTACACTGTTTAGGCAGCCTGGGAATTTGAATGAAAGTTGTTACATTTGAGTAAAAGGTATCTCTA
>NC_022013.1:66469767-66484834 GCF_000317375.1 Microtus ochrogaster | reverse complement strand
ACACACACACATACACACACACCACATACACACATACACACACACCACATACACACATACACACACATACACACACCACATACACACACACCACATACACACATACACACACATACACACACACACCATATACACTCTCTTCAGACAAATCATTTTACAGTTAAACAGAAAATCATTCACCCGTGGAAGCTGTACGTAGTCTCATTTTAAGTACAGCCTCTCTCAAAATGGTCGCCAAGAAGTGACTTGGAAACCAAAAAGTGGGAGTTGATAATACATGTAGTTTCCGTCTCTTCCAGACACGAGGCTCTGGGTGGTAGGAACCCAGCTGCCCAGTAGGCACGACCCTCACTAATTAACACACGCGGGGAGAACAGTGTGGAGAGTTCAATGTCTCCTGTGAGATTCATGCCCAAATCTCAGATCCCTGGCCTACATATGAAACAAACATCAGACAAACTCAAATTGGCGACAAACTATTGATGTTTGATGAGGTCATGGAAAAGAACAACCAGAGGAGGCTGAGGTGCCCTAAGGGGCTAAGTGCCTCTGGAACAGGAAGAAAACGCAATGGCTAAGCAGCTGAAATCCCCAAAGCCTGGTGTTGAGTAGATGGAAATATACCGATGTTATCTTCCTAGTTCTCATAAGTGGACTCTGGGAAGCAGATGCTAACAGCAAGAGGAACCGAGAGCGGGATGGAAACCTGGTCTACTGTTGCAGCTTCTCTAAAACCATCCCCAAATAAAACTCACTTTGCAAAATCCCGGTGAGCTTTGGTGTCATTAGGAAAGCTGGAAAGCGCCATATAGTAAGTGGTGCGGCACCAAAGCCACCCTGGATGGTACCAACCACAAAGGAGCCCAGTCAGGGCATCACCACTGCTGTGCGTAGGACCCAGGGCAAGTGCTTGGAGAGTTGGTACATCCTGCTTCCTGCCTGGCACCCAGGAACATGGTTTCCTCATGCTTACCTAACAACACTCTCCACCCTGAGTGTGGAGTGATTAGCACTGTGTCCACAGGTGGGGAAACTAAGGCTTCAAAGGCTTCCCAAGACTCCACACCAAACCACATGCCATAACACAGGTGCGATAGTAAGACAGAATCGCCAAAGAGTGAGGATGTTTACCTGGAGAGGTGAAGTTCACAGACAAAGAAGGGCTGTCTTCATTCATGTTAGCATTGGGGATGTTATGGGCCCCGATGAAATAGACTGTGCTCAGCTCCACCGGAAAGCCCACGTAGGAGAAGGTCCACTGCAAAGCAAAGCAGGGCAGGTGTACAGTCCAGGAGCAGAGCCTCTGTGGGGGCTGTTTTCATTTGTAAATGCTTCACATTTATATAGAGTGTGTGTATACGCTGGGTGGGGGGTCATGCCACAGTGTGTGTGTGTAGGCTAGTGGGGAGACATGCCACTGTGTGTGGGTGTATACACTAGTGGGGGGTCATGTCACTGTGTGTGTGTATAAAATAATGGGAGTTCATGCCATAGTGTGTGTGTGTTTGTGTGTGTATGCTAGTGGGGGATCACACCATGGGGTGCGTGTGTGTGTGTGTGTGTGTACACGCTAGTGGGGGATCATACCATGGTGTGTGTGTGTGTGTGTGTGTACACGCTAGTGGGGGATCATGCCATAGTGTGTGTGTGTGTTTGTGTATGTATGCTAGAGGGGGATCATACCATGGGGTGTGTGTGTGTGTGTGTGTGTGTGTGTGTGTGTACACGCTAGTGGGGGATCATGCCATAGTGTGTACGTATGCAGGTCAGGACAACTTGAAGGAACTGTTCCTTCTACCATGTATGTCCTATGGACTGAGTTCAGGTTATCAGGCTTAGCAGCCCCCTTTTTTATTTGTCATTTCGTCTCTATGATCCAGCTGAAACAGGTCTCTGGCCAGTGTCTATGCAGGGAGTGGATCCAGCCCAGTTTGCTGATATAACTCAGAGTGAGAGAGGAGTGGCATTTTAGAGGAAGGACATAATTTAAGTCTAGCTCCCCTCACTCTGTTGGACATTGAGTCTCAAAGATGCCAGCATCCCCAGGGCAGACAAGTGGCACGCAAACCCAGGCAGGCATCTCACTCTACATCATCAGGCTTTCTGAGGTCCATTGTTGGTGCTTCCCAAGCAAGCCTTGTGCCTAAACGCGCTTACTCGGCCTCCAGAAGGTCTGGTCTGCCTTTGGAAGGGCTCTGTATAGTTGCACCTCACACAGCTGTACGATTCCATGTTGCTTTTGCCAGTCACACAGATCTTGGTGGCCTTCAACAGGCGGATGCTAGCTGCAGAGACAATGAAGTGGGAAGTTGTTACGTGGCTCACATAGTATTCTATAATGCCAATGCTTCATCTCAGCTGGTGTGTACTGTGGTATCCAATGTTCAGATAGGGAGGGGCTGGAGAGATGGCTCAGCGGTTAAGAGCACTGCCTGCTCTTCCAAAGGTCCTGGGTTCGATTCCCAGCAACCACATGGTGGCTCACAGCCATCTGTAATGATATCTGGTTCCCTCTTCTGGCCGCAGGCATACATGCAGACAGAATGCTGAGACTACTGTACACATAATAAATAAATAAATCTTAAAAAAAAAAAAACCAATGTTCAGATAGGGTAATTGGGGGGGGGAGCTTTAGGAGTCTTGGGGGGTTCACTGCCTGAACTTTCACAGCTCAGCAGCAGTAGATAACAAACCCAAATTCCAAAGCCCAAGAGCTCTACTCCTTCTAGGCTGGCCTGAGTTAGACAAAGTACCCATGACTAGTGATGCCATCTGCTCCATTCTAGGTCTCTTGAAGGAGATGAATTGCTTGGAGCGCTGTGCATATCCTATGCCTGTCTTTCAGTGCATGCGTATTGGTTCTTCTTCCGGATGTGCCTAGGGATGAATTAATGGGTCCCATGCACTGCATAGTTTGGTTTTAGAAGATGCTTCAGGCTTTAGCTTTGACTGCTTTTTTCTATCTACAAAGACTGCCCACGCATCGGCACCAGACTATGCCTGTTTTAACGGCCCTAGGTCCATGCAGGCCATTCTTTCTCATGGGTCTCTTTCTCTATCTCTACCCTTTCCGAGTTCTCTTTCTCTATCTCTACCCTTTCCAAGTTTACTTTAAAGTGCATAACATCAACCAAAGACCTTGCCCTGCTTGGTGTGGACCCAGAGCCTACTGTAGCATCTCACAGGAGTCTTCTGGAGCCCTGCCTTGGTCTGTCTGGTCCTCACATAGAGCACAGCTCCCCTTGGGGCATCCCTTGACATTGCTGTGGTTACCTCTCCTACTACTCTGAAAAACGTACTGATGAAGCCTGTCACTGACTCCTCTTCCCAGATAAATGGACCATTTTGAGTATTTTTGAGACAAGGTCTCACCCTGTATCCCACTGTCCTGGAATCCAGTAAATAGCCCAGGCTGGTCCCAAACTTGCAGCAATTTCCCTGTTTCAGTCTCCCAGGTGCTGGACTCTTGACAAAACCAAGTATAACGTTGGCGAATAGAAACCACGAGCCTAGGCATTAGGGTCCCAGGACTGGCTTGTCTAAGGAACTTACATGTTGCTTACCGTATAATCTGGAGGAAATGCCAGGACTTTCATGATGTCATTTGGAAGTGGATAATTACCCGAAGCCAGAGCTCCTCCTAAACTAGGGGACCCGTCTCTTCCAGTAAGTGTGGCTGCAGAGTGTCACTGCTCCTCAGTGACCTTGCGCATTTTACAACCAGCAGAGGGCAAGAACCACTCCCCCCACTTGCTGCCTATGCTTCCTTTCAATTACTTCCAAGCCAGAGCAGCCCCCAAACTCCCATCCTGGCTTCAAACCTCTAGCTTAGTCTTGTTCTTCTGTGTGCTACCATAGGCATGATTACAGATACAACTATATAGCTCTTTGAAGTCTGGCTGCTTGGGACATCCATATTGTCACATACACAGAAAGAATTCTCATTATTGAGTTCCATAGTTTCCACTCCGTGGTTCTTTTAGGCCCCTGGTCACCTGATTAGATGCTGTTATGAACAACAGTGTTACTGTACACATCCTATGATGTGGCTTTTGGTATATGCACTTAAAAGAGTAGAATTAATGAGTCCTATATCCTTCACGTTTCGGGCTTAGTAGATGCTTTGACTGATGCAGACTTACCATCTGCCCGGAGTATCCAGCTTATGTTCATCAAAATTGAAAAATCCTCTTTTTTGCAATCCTTTTTTGAACAAGTTTGAACAAGTTCCACTTGGAGGCTCCTCAAGTCTCCTGGGGTGAGATTGTGTTGCACCATCCACTCTGGAGATGGCCCTGGGGAAAGGCAAGACCACCTCTAATGACACTCCCGTTTCAGGCGCAGTCAGAAGCTATTCCCTCCAAGTGATATGCCCTGCTCCATCGCAACCCACTCCTGCTAAGGAAAGCCAGGCTTCTTCTGGATGCTGGCTGGTTTATACACCTAAATAATTTCTCTCAGCCTCGTGGTCTCAAACTCCACAGCACTTGGGGTGTTCCAGGTGCATGTGTGTGCATGTATGTGTGGGTGTATGTTTAGTGTATTTGACATGTTCATTAACGTCAATCACGCTTTCTTCATGTCTCAGTCCTGGACTCCAGTCTGCAAGTCCTCACCATAACCATTTCTAAACTGCTCCCCTCCCTCCTGCTCACTCTCCCTATTCACATTTCTTGGACAAAACCCACTCAATCTTCAAAGTACCATGTTGGGTGCCCATGTATTAAAAACTTGCTTCCTAAGTCCCAACAATCAATGGTACGGCCCCTCCCACCACAATCAGTGTCCCTCTGTGGAATGGCAGGTACTGCTTCCCACTCAGCCTGGTGAGTTCCACGCTACCTGTGTGCTAATTTACTGGGAGGCCAGTCCATCTCAAACACATCCTTACTCCCCAAATTCTGCCTTGAAAACCTCACTCCCATTAGCAAACAAAGCAATGTATTATCACCATGTGCCTGGTCTTCCAGGACCCCCTTCCAGACCTTCTTACTGTCCACCTGTGCTTCCAAATACCCATTCTCTAGTGCACTTACCAGGCTCTGAGCCACACTGAATAGTCTGCAGGAAAGAGAGAAACCAAATGTCATGTCAAACCACAATGCTTATTTTACCAAATTAGGCAAAACACCATCTTTTTCCTTAGATGCATGCACAAGTGGCAAATTTTCAAAGAACAGTGAGCTGGGACTTGGAGCGATGGCTCCACATCGGACAACTCCCAACTGCCTATAACTCCAGCTCCAGAAGCCAATGCCCCTGGTTTCTGAGGACATGTTCACAGGCATGTGTGCATGTGAGTGTATACACGCACATACATGCACACATGTGCACATACACGCACACATGCATGCACAAATGCACACACACACATACACACACACCTCCCCTGCCTCAGATTACTGATGGCCGTTGTGAGGTACCTTGGCTATCTAATGTTTAACTACTGGTTTTCAGGACAGTGTAATATTTATTGATTTTTTCCAAGTTAACATTTGGCTATACAAAGAGGAGAAGAAAGCAGGCAGCAATGGATGCAGCCCACTGCACTTCCCCAGGTTCATATCATGCTTCTTTTTTGATCTAGGATTCACCTGAACTGCTTAGAAAACCAGGGGCAATTGTTATTTCACCACATCTTCCTAAAACAGCTTCCAAAAAAGTAAAACTCATCAACACCTAAGAAAGGCCAGTACTAAATAAATCCCTTGAAGTTTACAAAAGAAAAGTAATGAAAAGTATGGTTCGGGCCTGAAACATTTATTCTAGTTGTTAGCAATCTTCAGCGGCAAGATGCAACGTGACCAACCCAAAGGGCTCCAGGACCCCAGCTTCCTCATTTCCAAAAACCTTGTGAAGGCAGAAAACAAAGGTTTTGGTGGGACAAATTTGGTTTGGGTGAAGTCATCCATGGTCCTTTGCTTGGTGACTTTCTTTTTAAACAAATGAGCCACACACTAGGAACTAAGATCTAGTTGACCAGTAGTGACACAGATATAGCGAAAAGCCAAGCACCAGTGCGAACCTTCACAGAGTTCATTCGGTAGTCCTTGCAGCAAATGCTCCCAGGGACAATTTTTCTTTGGCACAGAGAGGGCAAGCAAAGCAGCTGGTGGCTTGGCAACACCATATACCAGCTTTGACTTTCCCCGTCATCAGGGATACCCAGTGCTGTGTGAACCTGGCAGAGACTGCATCTAATGCCTTCCTGGGGAGGAGGTTTTTCCTCTGGAACGTCTCGAAAGATTCCTTTGTTCTTGGGCACAGGAGAAGGAAGGAATGAATGCTGCCTTCAGGAATCTACATGGTCCAAGACCGATAGGAAATGCAAGCAAGCAGACGGGTGCACTGTGTTCTGGTAACCTAGTCGGTGGGCACAGCAGATGCGAGTGACTCTGTCTAGTCATCCTGAAGCAGGAGGCAAGGCATACCACCTGTGTGAGTTGAGTAGCACCCCCCCCCTTTTTTTTTTAGGAGACCACTAAGACTAGATGAGCCCAAATGCCCAGAATGGCATCTGCGACACAGCTAAAGTTCATGTCTCCAGCAAGCAGTCTAACAGCAGATGCCTTCCAGGCTGGGAATAGAAGGATGATGGAGGTGCAAAGCCCGTTGTGGTTATCTCAGGGGTGCCAATCTGGCCCCTTCCAGAAGGTGGTCCATGGACAATTTCCTAGAAATTTGGGCTGGCGGGTCAGGGTTCAGCTAAAAGGATGGGAAACAAACAAACAAAAAGGACGCTCTCACGAGAGGGGGATGCTTACCGGCTCTCCAGGCAGGGCGATCCGGTACATTGCTACCAGGCTCAACAACACCAGCAACATGACCCAGCCACCGCCCACCACCACGCGGAGCTGGCGCAGGCGAACCTGGGTCCTCTTATCCAGGTGCCCGCCTGGGGCAGTTCTCTCCGGGCTCCGCCTTCTACAACGCCGCCCTGCCCTAGCCGGGGCGGGCGCTGGCCTGATCCCAGGACCGTAAAGTCGCAGCCCTGCTGCCCGCGAGGCAAGTGGGGGTGGGCGGGGTGCGAATGAGGAAGCTTCAGAGGCGCGAGTCGAGTCCCGCGCAAAGGAGTGTGCCTCAAGCTAGGTGGGGCAACCGTACCCGCGCCCGGTCCCGCGCAAAGGAGTGTGCCTTAAGCTAGGTGGGGCAACCGCACCCGCGCCCGGAGCCCGTTCGAGCAGCCCCGGCCCTTCCCAAGAAGAGCACGCGACGTTGCAGGCCGCCAGTTAAAGCGCAGCGGGCTAGGACGGACGGTGGCCACCTTCTCTGTGCGCCCGGCTCCTGCCTTTTGACTGACAATCGATCGTGCTGGCCCAAGTGAGGAGCTGACCCCACCCCCTTCCCCGGTGAGTACCGAGCTTCAGACTAGGCTGAGTGGGTCGGGAGGAGCTGGAACCTCCTTTACCCAGAAAGAGTACCAGAAAGAAAAGGGGGAGGGACTCAAGCCACCGAAACTTCCTTGGCTTCTTTGGGGGAGCCAGCGACAGAAACTTACAGTTACAAGGTAATTTTGATAGGAATCTGCACCCTGGCCGCCCAGGCTTTCTGGTTAAGTGTATTTCTATAGAATGAGGTCTGGCGGTTACATCTGGGGTCCCAAAGCTGGTGTCTCAGCACTGTACGTTCAGAGGTGAAGTTCTGACATTTTGGCGGGCCTGCTGTCTGAATGACATCTGCCCAGCTCTCTACCTCTCAGACTTTAATTCTGGAAAGGTGGCCCAGAGACCGAACTTCTGAGGTGAAATGGCTTGAGAGGGGCTTAGTCCAGTGTCTTTAGAGAAGGGCTATAGAGCTTGAATTCAGCTGCTTCAGCCTAAGGCAAATGGGATTACCACGCCTGTAGATCATGGAATTGGAGGGAACCCTAGGGCAGAAGTCCTGCTTGACTTGTCTCTCTTGAGAGGTTGAGCAGAGTCAAGCGGCTGTGATTGCTGAAAACCCTACTGAGATACAGACTCAGTTTATCTGTGGGATGCTGGTGGAGGTTGTATTTCTGATTCAAATGGAACAGGCTCAGTCCTCAGCCTCTATGGGATTGCAAGGAATAGTGTCCTGATTCCTGACCAAGGAGGTTCACAGAAGGCAGGTGTAGTCTCACCCAGCCTGCGTCCGGACCACCCTGGGCTCCTTCCTCAATCTTTGTGAGCTGCTTGGACCCAGTGGTCCCTGGGAACATTTCTAGCTTTCATGGCGGCCTAACTGAACAGTAAACTCTTGCCGGTTACCAGGGAGCAAAGGTGAAGAGCTGATGCGTGCTCTTGGACCAAGGCCAAAGAGCCTGCTCTGATGCAAATGCAAAGCTGAGGTGGCCTTGTTGTCCAGTTTCAGCCTGAGAATATTGTCTCATGGGGCCGAGGTTCGGGGCAGATGTTTGGATGGCAGTCACTCTTCAGTTTTGGAAAACAACCTGCGTGTCTGTGCGGAGCAAGTACGGGAACACTCCCTACTTTTGCCAACATGTGTTCTCTCAGTGAGTAGCTGAGTGCCAACACCTAGCCAGGCTTGGCGCTGGCCTGGCAGAACACACCCCACTGTAGTAAGCTCAGGACAAAGAGCAAGGTCTTTGGAACAACGGCGATAGAGAGGTCAGGTCCAGGGACAGGTCTGTGAGTCAGCCATTTCTTGGCCCTTGAGGGGTAACGGTGAGCAGGGCAGGAGGTATTTCATCTAGCCCTGGAGTCACGTGAACGGAGCAACCCCGAGTGGCTTTACCTGACCTTGGCAAAAGAAGGTGGGGTAAATAGGAGGAAATGGCTTGGAATGGTGGGTATGGGGTAGTTTTGAGAAAGAGGTCAGGCAGCTAGCTGGGTTCCTACTCTAGGAGAAGAATCTGGGGGCAAAAGAGAGAGGAAGAATGGGTGGGGTGATGGTAGGAAAGGGGTGTGGGTATGGGAGAATGCCCAGGCAAGGGGGCCAGACAGCTTTCTAACCAGCCTGAACAGTTTCCCCTACCAAAGCCAGTGATGGCAGGGTTAGGATGTGTCAGGGCCCGTGGGCCCCGACATAGAAAACTATTTTCCCTAACTGGACCGGTACAGAGGCGCAAGAAATAACCAGACACAGCTTACACCATCATCACGGAAGGGCATCTTAGGCTTCTCTCCACGTTTATTATATCAAATATCTCTTAATCCCCTGCTCAACTGAGGTGGATGCCTCATTAATATTCTCTTTCCGGGGAACGTGGCTAGGGACAGCACCTGCAACTAAGTCACCAGCTTCGGCAAACACCTCTCCCCAGGCCATCTACATTTATAACAAAAGAGAAAGGAGTAGCACATCCTGGCTATTGTTGAGGGCAGTGACTGGGCTGGCTGCGGGTCTACGCGACCACCTCAGGTGGGGCCCGTGGCTTCAGAGCCTGGCTGCCACACCATATAGAACTGTGGGGCTACAATCCACTCTCTTATTAAATTTTAACAACCCCTGTGCTTCTGCAACAGGACAGATGGGTTGTGCCTGGCTTGAGCAAAGTCTTCTTCCTATTACCCAAATTTTCCCGTCTTTGGAAAGCGGCATTTGCGAGTTTTCCTGTCTTAGGCATCTGGGGAGGAGAAGCTTTAAACCTGTCATTGACTGCCGACCTCTGTAAAGAAAAGAGATCAGTGGAGAGAAATATACTTTTTAGGCCCTGTGTATCATAACCATATCTTTTGTCAGGACATATCATAATGCTTTATGAATAATTATGTTCCCAAAGGCTATAGTCTCCTATTTTAAAGGAGAGTAGAATCGCCTGAGTTGAAAATGTTTCTTCCACTGGTTCAGACCATCACTTAGATCTAACACTCTCAGCACACACATCAGCTCTCAACATTTACCGTCACAACCTCTCTTTTAGCAATTGCCAATAGCATCAAGTCACAATCATGATTTTTTTCACATTATCGGTCAAAACCGAATTTCCAATTTTTCGTATTATATTTTCATATTTAGCCGGTCAGTACCAGCTCTCCAATTATCATAATTTTACATTTAGTTGGTCAGTACCAACTCTCCAATTATTTATAATTTTATATTCTTTTCGGTCATTACCGATGTATTTAGCACCACTGGTCAGTACTAGATCTTTTCCGTCACCTTATATGCAGTGTGTACCTGTGGCCTGTGGACAGGACATCAGAGTGGGCAGTGAAAAGCAATATAAACTGGGTCCTACAGTGACAGATGGGGTCACCCCTGGACCAAGAGGATGCACCTGCCTATCTTCTGGAATTTCTATCCTGCCTCAGACCCCAAGCACCCTCCTCACCAGCCAGTGATCCTTGTTGATTGAACACGCAGCCTCTAAGGTGATCTGCTTAGATGGACCCATGTCCATCCCTAACCCTAATAGCCAGAGACTTGGCCATGGATGTCGAAGAACTTAGCTTCTTCTCCTGGATGTGACAAGCTATTGCTCTTCTCGGCATCTCGTGTGTGAGCCACGATGGTGACAAAGTGACTGGAGCCCGGAGGAAGCAAGCTTCAGAGCTCCTCCACATGTCGCCTTCAGTCATGTATTGAGTCTGCAAGTCTACAAGAGTCACCTGGCATAAGTCTTCATGTCCAGGGGCTTGGTGGGTACTCATTAACTTCCAGAATAAATTAGACATGACTTCCTCCAAAGCCGTGCCTAACTCTGCACACCAGGAAGATTGCTTTGGACTTTCTCCATCATGTAGGGGAAGTCCACAGTCCAGTTCAGAGCCTGGAAGACTTCTTTGTCTGTCACCCAGACTTCTAACAGGCTTTGTGTTGTCCCTGCAGCTGAGACTCCAAGATTCACTTGCTATCTCTTGGCTATGCCCAATGCTCTTGGTCTCTTGGTACCTCGGTTTTCCCATGCACATAAGACAAGGAACTAAGCTTAGCTCTGTCAGTCTAGCAGAGCCAGCAAGGAACTCAGAAGAAGCCAGAGTCAGGAAAGCAAATCGAAGGGTTTTAAATTCGCTGCACAGATGCAGAGCAGGGGACGCAAGACAATTAAAAACAATTGTTTTGTTCTAATAGCTCGTGTTCCCAAATGGGGAAATTCCCTTGGACCCATAACCGTTGTTCACTCGGCTGTGTCCATCCTGGAGAGAGCAAGGCTGTGAGGGTTGCTGACATGCCCTGAGTCCAGCTTCCACCCACACAGGTGGAATTTTCCACTTTGTTCTTTTGCAAATGTTAATCAAGTCTCTGGGCAGTTAACAGTGGATTCATTGTCTTGTGAAGTGGGGGGGAGCTTGTTCTAGTTAATACCGTCGGCCTGCCAGGGCTCTTTGGTCAGCCCGAGCTGGCAAGCTGGCATAGCCAACACTGGAGCATTCTGGTCTCTGTTGCTCCCTCTGCCCCGTGTTCCACTCCAACTGTTTGGACTTGGACTTGGCTAGTTTAATGCTAACTTTGAGTCAGAGACCCCAAGGGTCACCCAGGGCTTGCACTCCTTGATTCCCAGTATGGGTGTAGAATTCCGTATAGTCTCTACCCAAGTAGGAAGGGCTCGTACACACAGAGGAACCCCAGACTCAGGCATGATTTTAGCTCAGTGTTAATGCCACCGCAGCCAGTTCCAGGGGGTGAAGCCATGCCAGGGCATGACCTGTTTGTTCGTGGTAGCGAACACTGTCTCGTGGACACTTGTGTTGGTTTCCATGCATGTTATTCTTACATTGGGGCTTCGAAGAAAGTACGAGAACAGAAGAAATGGGCATCCTTTTTCTGCTCAAGGCTGCACTGGAGATGGAGTCCGCCTCATAGGGATGAAAGGAAGGGCAGCTGGCACTGCGTTGGAAGTACAAAGCATGATGGGATGTTTTTTGATCACGGATAGTTGGATTAACCTGTAGTTGCTATTATTATTGGTTATAGTTGTAGGGTCACGTGTCGTGGAAGAGAAAATGGAATGCATGGATGAGATTAAGAAAGGGGGAGGGAGGGGAGGGTTCAGGACATGAACTGTGATCTGGGAGACATTTTCACATGCTTTGAGCTTTGTTTTTTTTTTAAATTCTTCTTAACTTTATCAGGTTTGCTTGTTTGTTTTTATAAGTCTCGTTGTACAGCACAAGTTGCTTTCAAAATCACGATGCTCTGCCTTAGCCTTGACCTCCTAAGTGATGGGATCGTAGGTGTGTTCCACTGTGCTCAGCAAGTTTGCCTTCTGCCCCCAGAAAAACAAGAAACTAAGACAAAGATGGCTGTTTCTGTTTTAAAGAGCTACTTATTTTTATTCCACATATATGAGGGTTTGTCTGCGTGTATGTATATGCTTGCATGCAAGCCTGGTGCATATGGAGGTCAGGAGAGAGCAATGGATCCCTTGGAATTGGAGCTACAAGCGATTGTAAGCCATTGTGTCGGGGCTGGGAACTGAATCCAGGTCCTCTGCAAGAAGAGTAAATGCTTTGAACCACTGAACCCTCTCTCCAGTCCCATTTCCATTTTATAAATGGAGATGCATCCCAGAGAGGCTGCATCCAGAATGTTGTTGCACTGTCATCACAGCCTAAGGATCTTGACTGACAGCTCTCACTTCTCTCCTAACATGGAACCCCAATGGATAAGATGTATTTTTTAAATAATTTATTTTAACTTTATTTTATGTGCATTGGTGTAAAGGTGTCAGCTTCCTGGGAGCTGAAGCTACAGACAGTTGTGAGCTGCCATGTGGGTGCTGGGAATTGAACCCGGGTCCTCTGGAAGAGTAGCCAGTGCTCTTAACTGTTGAGCCATCTCTCCAGCCCCGTGTAAGATGTGTCGTATCCTAGTGTGAGTTTATTTTTATAAATTGATAATTTGTGTGTGGGGGGCATGTTTGTTGTTTTTTTCAAGATAGGATTTCTCTGTATAAATAGTCCTGCCTGTCCTGGAACCAGCTCTTGCAGTCCAGGCTGGCCTCGATCTCACAGATCCTCCTGCCTCTGCCTCCCGAGTGCTGGGATTAAAGGCATGCACCACCACCGCCTGATGACGATGTGTTTTATTTTGCGTGACTTTTTTTCTCCCCTGAGGGAGAACATTGACAGGAGTGTATTCTAGAACCTGGGGCTGTGGGAACTGGGTGATCTCTAACCTGATTTATTTTTGCAATTAGCAATAGCATAGTTTTCCTTTTTTGAACTGTTCTCCATGCTGCCATGCGACCTCCTATGGCTAAATTTATCCAGAAGTTTAGAAGGGGGCATTATGTAAGTTGGGCATGATGCAGAAGGCCTCAAACAGGGCAGGGACTATGGACCCACAACCTGTTCTCATTGTGCTTGGAGGTGACTGATAACGTGCAGGAAACATGGACTTCACACCACATAGGCCTGAAGGAACCAGAGTTTTACAGCAAAAGCCTGGCTCCAGCAGCCCCAGCAGGGTAAGCTAAGCCACTCATCCCCGTATGCAGTTAGAGAAGAGTAATGGCGAAAAGCAGGGAGGTGGCTGAATGGCTGTGGCCAGCTGGGAAGAATGGGTAAAGAGCCCAGGGGTCCCCAACCTAGTTTTCTGTAAGAACTGGGGCGTGCAGTCGTGATTAAGGTGTGGTCTAGTTGGTCACTATCTCAATTCTGGTACTGCAATGCGGTCTGAGGAAGTGTTTGTTGTCTGAGGGGACAAGGAAGCAGTTCCTGATTGGAGGTTCAGTGGGTGGCCTCACCCTGGGATAATTGTCCTCGGTCCTCCGTCCTCCGTCCTCCGTCCTGGGAGGTTCTGCTGTTAGTTGGCTCCAGGGTGACTGCAGGCTTAAGACCATAACTTAGCCCTGTGCCTCCAGTCTTCAAGGGGGACCAGATGGGCTAGGTCCCTCTTTAGCCATCCGCCCTCCGCTGCAGAGTCAAGTCACACACGCAACATGAAGACAAGGCAGATAGGCTGCCTTCCTGCATTCGGTTGCCCTGGGAGCCCAAGTGTGGCATGAGTTCTTTGTAAGAGCCTCTCCCCACCACCTGTCTGCTGGCATCTGAATGAGGTGCTGGAGAGACATTACAGGATAGAGAGAGAGAACTCCATCTGGGGAGGCTCCAGCGTTCAGGCCCAGTTCTTAACATGCTCGGATTCTCTGTGGTGAAGGAGTAGGTAGGTGTTCGCTTCCTTGCTTAGTTTTAGATTTTTAATTTCTCGGGGGCTGATTTTAAAATACACTGAAAATCAACTCCAATAAATAAAGCAAGCCACACCAAGTAAAAGCTGTGTCCATTGCAAGAGCCGCGGTAAGGTCACTCAAACAGATGCCTAGGGAACCCTCTCGTCTCTGCCTTCCTTCTGAACTTATCTTCCACAGACAATCAGGCCACCCCAGTGGAGACTGCACCGTATCCTGTCGCTTCAGGCCTCAGTGCTTGTTAACTGAGATTAAAAAAGTTCTCGCTCACTTGAGAGAGAGCTGTAGCAATGCCTCTGCAGAAGGCCGCTGGGAAGAGTTAGCAGGGTCTGTTCCTTCCCCGGGCTTCTCAACTGGTCCTTCCAACCTAGGCCCAGCCTCTGCCTCCCTGCTTGCTGCTCTTTCCCTTCTCGCTGGTGATATTTGAGATTCTAAGTTCTCCCTCGTATGGAAATTTGGAAGCAGATGCAAATTTAGCTGGCAGGAAATGGGGAGGGGGCTCCTGCTCTGTTCCCTTCTCTAAGTTTCTTGCCTATCTATCACCTGTGGGTAACCCTGGTTTTATTTTCTCCTTTCATTCTAGTCTTTGTGATTTCTTTTAAAATTCGTAATCTGCAATGCAAATGCTATGTAAATTCAGTGTTGAGGAAATAATGACAGCCAAAAAATGTCTACGCATGAGTCTCATTTTTTTTTCTGCCAGTTTTTTCAGTCTGTACATCTGAAAGGGTGTTAATTACCTCAAGACCATTATCACAGCTGACAGACAATGGTTTCTTATCTCCCTCAGATCTGCCCTCTGAGTTCTAGCTGAGAGCCACAGGGCCAGACACAGATACACACACCTCTTACTTCTCTCACAGATGGTGGAGTCCCCACCCCCACCACCAATTTTATTTACTTGAAGTCATTTTTAAGAAATGTATGTGTCTATTACAAACAATGCTGCTATGAACATAGTTGAGCATATACTTTTGTTGTATGATAGGGCATCTCTTGGGTATATTCCCA
>NC_022013.1:66464156-66468807 GCF_000317375.1 Microtus ochrogaster | reverse complement strand
TCAGCACAATGCTCTGCCTTCTGTATTTCCTGGGCTTGATGGGACATGTTTGATGTTCTGAAAATGCAATGACATTTCAGTTTAAGTACTAATTGACATTACTGAGTATTTCCTGGGCAGGGCATCTCCCAGGGGGCATCGCCATCTCCCATTTAGACTCTGCAGTTGTCAAGAGGATCCCTTTGCTTTCAGTTGCCTTCCTTGCGTGATGTCCATTTGGTGAGGTCCACGCGGATGGACCTTTTTTTCCCCACTTCTGGTCCCCAGAACCCCTCATTCCGAGGACATGCCAGCTCTGGAGAACTGTAGTGGGGGTGCGTAGGAAGGGTAGTGACATCAGGACACTGTTAGGACACTGGGGAGGGTTCTAGGGAAGGTGTGGAGCCTGGCTGGGTCTGTGGGGTAGACAGGAAGTGGACATGTGGTTACTGAGGACTCTGGTACATGGTTTCCATGTCCACCCCTTCCTGCTTTTACAGCACATTTTCACCCTGTAACTGCTTCTGGCAACTTTAGGCTCCCTCATTGCTGTTGGTAACTCTTCCATGTTAGTCTTTGCTGGGCGAAGGCTGATAATGTAAACCCACCAGACTGCAAGCCCACCAGACTGCCCTTCTGTTTATGGCTCTGACATCTGTGCTGGGCCTGTCACAAGGAGGGCCTTTTTTTTTTTTAATTTATTTATTATGTATACAATATTCTGTCTGTGTGTGCCTGCAGGCCAGAAGAGGGCACCAGACCTCATTAAAGATGGTTGCGAGCCTCCATGTGGTTGCTGGGAATTGAACTCAGGACCTTTGGAAGAGCAGGCAATGTGGAGGCAATGCTCTTAACCTCTGAGCCATCTCTCCAGCCCACAAGGAGGGCCTTTCACAACCCTGAAGAATAGCTCATTTTCTCCTTGTCCCCTGTTACAGACACTGAGACCTACACTTGCTCAGCTGGAGCCAGTACACTATGTCCCCATCTGCCCCGAGGCCCTCTCTGCTGCTCAGTCCACTGGCCCAGGTACAGCTCCTCACCATGTGTGGGAAAACCCTAACTGGAGTGTACCATCCTTTGCCAACTGGAGCTGTTTCCATCCCCCTCTGGTCACTGACCTCTGGGAGGGCCCAAATGATAACCTTGCTTCGTCCAGTCTTCCTACCACACCTTCCTTACACACACCTTGGGCAATGTGGGTCAATTTCCACCTAAGCCTTCAAGGGAAGGAAATGGCAGGTAGCCCCACCCTCCCAGCCGTCAGCGACTGCTTTTCTCCTCACTGTGACCAAATATCTAACAGAAGTAATTTATCGCGGAGCGATTCACTGTGAGCCAGGGCAGGGGCTGTAGTCTGTCACGGTGGGGAAGACACACAGCTGAGTGGCTCAGTTAGTGGGCACCAGTTGTAGCAATGGGCTTGCGCGTGAAGCCAACAGAGTGCATCAAGCCAGGGCGAGGCTTGATCAAGCTGGGCTACAGCCTCCAGGCCCACACCCAGTAACCCATTGCCACCAGCTCTGTCTCTGCATCCCAAAGTGTCTACAACCTCCTAGCCAGCACTGTCAGCTGGGGACCAAGTGTTCAAACACGCGAGCCATAGGAGATATTTCCTGTTCCCACTAAAAAAGGCAGGTGGGCATATAGCTCATGTTTGGTCCCCAGGGCTCCCTACCTCTGTTCTGCTTTGGATGAAGACCACCACAGAGAAACAAGGGAGACCCGAGAGAAAATAGGGATAGGCACAGAGGGTGGATTCTTGAATGCAGAGCTCTGTGTGCCCCTGAGCTGGAGCGGATGCTGTGGGAAGGGAGGTGGGAGAGCAGCATTCCATCCAAGGAGCCTTCTGATGTCAGCACGTAAGCTCCCAACTGGGGTTCACTGCCTGATCATTCTGTAAGGGCAAGGCCCAGGGACATGTGGCACCAGCCTTGAAGAGTTCCCAACTCTCAAGCATTTCCTGGCCACCTCTGCTTCGTGTATGAAGTCAGTGGGAGGTAGACAATGAACGAACGACTCCACTCAGAATGGGGAGCACAGACTTTACTGGTCTGAGAGGTTGGAACCCCCAAGCCCCATGATTCAGTGTGGAAGAGTACAGGAGAATGAGAGAGAGAAGGGTCTGAGAATCGGTTTTTGTGGGGAAGGGAAGGGAGGGAGTGGAGAGAGCCTGGCTTCACCAGGTCTGGGTGGAAGAGAAAACAGATTGCTGTACCTCCTGACTGGGGTGCTCAGCTCTCTTTAGAGATGGTTCTTTTTGGATAACTGAAAGCCAGGACCTTTGGGATTCATGGGTCTGGCCCTAGTATAGTATGTATGTACTTAGTATGCACTGGGAGAGTATTAGAAAGGGAACACACACACACACACACACACACACACACACACACACACGAGGAAGGGCATGCCATTAGGAGTCCTGTCCTAAGGTTCTTTCAGAGGGTATCTAGTGTTCCAGCCGCACAGCTCCGCAGACAGACTGTATCCCAAGTAAGGGAAACCGTGCGTGGGTGCGCACTTTATTCTGACTCCAGTTCCTCTGTAATGACACCAGCCCAAAATCTTCAGCTTCTTACATGGGTGCTGGGGATCTGAACTCAGGGCCTCAGGCTGACGCAGCAAACACGTTCTCCCTGCTTCTTGGATTGATTTCTGTCTGAGGCAAAAGCAAAGGTTCACGTTCACACTCTGGCCTGTGGCTTGTTTCCCATGCGCCATTTGTATGAAGACCTTCGTTTCCTCTTTGAATGATTTTACCAGCTGGGCCATCCATGCGAGGGCTGCTTTTTGCTGTATTGCATTGGCCCACACGTCTGTGCTCCCGACAGGGCTGCAGTTCTGGTGATTATGGATTTGCACTTATTTCAGAATCTGGAAACTCTTGAGTCTTGTAGCTTTGCTCTTCTTCCTCGGGTTTTGGTTTGGTGTTTGGTTATTGTGGTGTTTCCGACTGGAGACCCTTGAGAGTCCGTATATTTTCTTAAACACATCTCCCTTTTTTTCTTTCTTTACATTTTTGTATCTATCGAGTGTGCGTGTGCCACTGTGCTCACGTGAAGGTCAGTTTGTGGGAGGCACTCCTCTGTTTTCAACACAGAGGTCTGGGCTCTCCTGGGATCCGCAAGGTAACACAGTGGACAAGCTGGCATTTAGAAGGCCTCCCAACCAGAGATTTACACATCCGATGGAGGATAAATCACATTGGCACAGGCCATGAGAAATACTGCCTTTCGAATAGCTGCCAGTCTCTAACTGCAAATTCTCTTGTGTGATAGCATGGTCCCCTGCAGTGGAGTCCTCCTAAGTCCGCCACAGTTTCCCTGTGTTCTGTGAGTAAAATGCCTTTCCCCCCCAAACTTTATAATTCTGACAAATAAGACAGTCAAACCTTTTGCCCCACACTGCAATAAAAAACTTAGAAACCTGTTCTCTATAATTAGCTCCCTGACAGGATGATTTGGCCCAGACGGAAGTCCTTGTGGGGTGATCACAGGAGGAACTTCCATGGAGCGGAACTGCAGGTGTCTGGCCTCGCTGGATCTAAGTCCGTCAAAGATTTATGATGAAGTAGGGCGCTGTGGCAGGTTTCTGTTCTTGTTCTGTCTTAGGCCTTCGAGAGATCAGTAGCACCTAACTGACTAGCCATGTCCAGATAGAATTAACCACACTTAAGACATGTAAAATAATACACGTATTCTTTGCCTCTTCCTTAGATCTCTCATTAATTTAGTTTTCTCCCTTTGTAACCTGGAGCAGCCCCTTTAAGAGACGGCAGGGACCTCCCCACAGCTGCAGCTGTGGTTAGCTACAAACTAGCTGATAAGTTTCCCTGAGTATCTTCAAAGAGTGCCTGTGTCCCTGAGAAGTTTTCTTGTAGTTTTTTTTTTTATTACTAACAAGTTGCTAATGAATGGACACACACACACACACACACACACACACACACGCATGCTTGGGAATCTGCAACAGCAGAAGAAATAAGATCGGAGGAGTAAAGAATGTAGAAGGATAAAGAATGTCGGAAAACGAAGAAGGAGAAGAAGACATAAAAGAAATGTAGAGTCATTAAAACAAGAATGGACTGGAACACAGACTTGTAGCAGTGAATTGGAATTAGAGTTGAGACCAAGAATTAGCGCTAAGACTCTACAGACAGTTAGGACAAGGCACTCAGAATGAATGCAGGACGGTAAAGAGACACTACTGGAGCTGCAGGCAGCAGTTCATTCCGTGACCTCGCAGGCCAGAAATTTTCTAAGTCCCTTTTGCTACTCGGAGGCCACCTAACCGAACCCTGGGAGGACGTCGACAGACCAGACTCTGCTGGCTTTCGACAGGGCTCAAACTCAGGGTGTCAGACTTGGTAGCAAGCACCTTTTCCTGTAGACATTTCACTGACACCCCCCCCCCCATGAGTTTTCCTACTGCCAAAAAAGAAATGCCATTGAAGCTCTGATAGAAATTGCACAGGCTCTACCCATCGCATTGGTGGTACTGTTATCTTCACAAGAGTAATTCTGCCAATCTATGAACGCAGGGCGTTTTTCTATTTTAATACCATTTCTTATGTTTTCCAGATACATTTTATAGTTTTCAATAACCAACGTGATGGTTCATCCTGATTTTTAACCTGACAGGATTCAGAATCTTCTAGAGGCCATACTTTCTG
>NC_022013.1:66450009-66463296 GCF_000317375.1 Microtus ochrogaster | reverse complement strand
GTCCTGGGGTTGCTTGTGCAAGCACAGACGTGCCTAGCTGTTTTGGTTTGTTTCTTCACATGCGTGTTAGGTTCTGAACTCAACTATCTCTTTAATCCCTATCTGATTCTTTTTTATGCTATTACACATGGAAGTTCCTCTTTCATTTTTCAGATTGTCATTACTGTAAAGAAATGCAACTGATTTTTATATGTTAATTTTAAGTAACTGTTAAATTTAATAGCTATAATAGTGTGTGTGGTTGTGGTTGTTATGGAAAGAATTTGCAATAGCGTGTCGATCCTGGTCTCACCTGAAATGCTCTCTGGCTGTCAGCATTGAGCACAGCACTAACCCTTATCGATTTTGCTGTTGCTCTGTGAGCCAGCGTTTATCTTCATCAGTTTCCTCCATTCTCTTTCTTTATCTCTGCTCTGATCTCCAGTGTTTCCTTCCCTCTGCTGGCCTGGGTTTAGTTTGTTCTATTTTCTAGTTGTTCACAGGATAAAGATCTTCCCTCTGTTTGAAGGTAGCAGACGCAGCTATGAGCGCCTGATAACAGCGCTTTCGCCATGTTGCATAAGTTGTGGTGTCCCGTGCTTTCTTTTTTGTTTGATTCACGTATTTCTAATTTCCTCTGTGATTTCTCCTCTGACACAGTGGGGCATTAGGAGCACTAATTTCATATTTTTGTGAGTTTTTCTTCTGCTTATTAATTTGTAGTTCTGTTCCACTGTGGTGCAAATAGAATCCGGGTATGTTTTCTTTCTTTTAAAATGTACACTCTGTCCTGGAGGTTGGTTTCTGTACACTTCAGGGGAAAATGTGTTTCTGTTGTTGGTTTGAATGTTTTGTATATATCTGTTATTTCCAGTTGGCCTGTAGTGTTTATTTTTTTCCTTCTATTACCTTATTAATCTATCATTATTGAACTCTGAACATGGACGTCTTCAGTTACTGTAGAACTATTTTCCCTTCAAATCTGTCTTTCTTGCATATATGAATTGCATGCTTTAAAATTCATTCAGATTACAAACTCCTTGGTTTTCTTTTTCTTTTTTTATTATCACTACACTCTTAGGATCCGCGCTGATCTGAGATGCTGCGGTTCATCCACTGCTATATGGGGGTTCTCCTCCCCCCCTCTCCCTTCTCTTCCTCTTTCCCTTCTTGCCCCCTTCTCCTTTCTTCATCTCTTCTCTCTTTTCTGAGATAGGTTCTATGTAACCCATTCTGGTCTTAAAACTGTGTTCGCCTAAAAATAAATAAATAAATAAATATGTCCTCCCGCCTCAGACTTGCAGGCGCTGAGAACCCAAGCATGGACCACCATGCCCAGATGTGTGTGTGTCTTCATGTGACTCCAGGGCACCACGTCTACAGTCTGCGTGGCCGTCGTGGTGACTGCGAAGCCATCCCAGTTGGTTTTCACTTTAGTTCCTGGCAGCGTGTGCTGTACAGCTTATCTTCAAATGCTTGAGATCCAGATCTTTACTAAAGTGTCTGGTAACGTCTTTGACCTATGGCCTTAGGAGTATATGACATATATATTTTATGTGACAGTCCTTCATTGCAAGCCCACTCAGTGGCTTGTCCTTTTGTTTTTTGGTTGTTTGTTTCCGGTTGTGCCTTTGGTGTCCTAAGATAGGACACCATTGTCAGCCCCTTGTGTTGTGCTTTCTTGTTGTGCTCTAGGATTTTTTTTACAGCTCCGAGTTTTACACGTGGGTTTGTGACCCACTCACTTTTAAGATATGTCCAGGTCCAACTTGACTTGTTTGTGTGCAGTGGTTCTGGCAGATTGTTTCTCTCCATCTCACTGCTTTGTTTCTTAGACAAAGACCAGCTGATCTGTTTCTGTGATTTTTATTCCTGGGCTGTGCTCTGTTCTGTTGATGGCAGTGCCACACTGTCTCAATTTCTGTGCTTCACAGCAAGGCTGGAATTAAGGTGGTATCAGCCCTCTAACTCAGTTCTTCTCTCTGGGCATTGTGCTGGCTGTTTGAGGCCTTTTGCCTCTGAATATTAATTTTAGATCAGGCTGTCAGTCCTCACAAATCTTGCTGGGGTGTCTACTGGGATCACATTGATTTGCAATTGTAAAGAATTGCAAAGACTACAGACAACAGCTGAATCTCCCTACCCACAAATAGAGAATGTCTCTCCAGGTAGCTGGTTTTTCGCTGACATCTTTCACTATAGGTTGGTAGCTGGCCTTTGCAAATGTATTTTAGACTTATTCCTTTTTATCTGTCATGTTAAGTTAAATGGCATTGTGTTTTCCTCTCAACTGCTGCATGCTCAATGCTGGCATATGAGAGAGTGACCGATGCTTGCATCTCTCCTTGTCTCCTGCAGCCTTGCTGGGACCGCTTGTTAGTTTTTGGTCAGTTATTTCAGGTTTTCTGCATAGATGATCATGTTGACTGGAAAGAGTTCATGTCTTTCATCCCAGTCTGAATACATTTTCAATTTT
Source organism: Microtus ochrogaster (assembly GCF_000317375.1). Taxonomy (NCBI): domain Eukaryota; kingdom Metazoa; phylum Chordata; class Mammalia; order Rodentia; family Cricetidae; genus Microtus; species Microtus ochrogaster. The sequence continues at coordinate 66,460,841 of NC_022013.1, read as the reverse complement.
CTCCACTTGACTGTTGAGTCAGCCGAAATGTCTGATGGGGTGGTGAAGTCACAGATGTGGGTGTCTTTGCCTTGCTCCTGGTTTTGGTAGAAAAGCTTTTGAGTTCTTCACCACTAACCCTGGAGTTCACGATCAGAGCTCTATAGATAATCTTGATCAGGTTGGACAATGGAAAGGCACATTTAAAAAATTTTGTCAAGTGCCTTTTCTGTATCTCTTATTTCTATATCTCTTGTAATAATTTTGTTTCTTTCTTCATTTGCTTTCTTTTCCCTCTTTTGTTTTTTCCAGACAGGGTTTCTCTGTGTTACAGCTCTGGTTGTCCTGGAACTCACTCTGTAGACCAGGTTGGCCTCCAGCTCAGAGATCCACCTGCCTCTGCCTCCCGAGATTAAAGATGTGTGTCACCACACTTGACTTCATGAATTGATTCTCTCTGTCTTTTCTTTCAGTGTTCTGCCACTATTTAAATGGTGTTTCAGAACAAAAAAAATAAAAAATAAAGTTATACAGTTATTTATATATTTTAAATCTTGTACAAGGCATAAGAAACAACTACCAACAGAAAAAAATTATTTTCTCTACCCCTAGATAGTCTGCCCATAGCTGTCTGCACACTTCAGTCTTTGTATAGTTGTTTTATTTTATAATTGAAATGATGATTCACAAAGATAGAAAATTAAGAGTTTTTTAAAAAAAATTAGAGAGACAATAATGTGTAAGTTGGCCTTTGCTAAAGAAACTCCTGGAGAAATGGCGTTCTCAGGCAGTTGTGCCAGTGCCTGCCCCGCCACCTCTCCCTCCTCATTGTGTGGCACTGCTGTGCTCCTCTCCAGGGTGCTCACTGTGTGCTCCCCTGGAGCCGCGGGCACTGTGGCTCCTGGTGTCCTTTCTAATGTCCGCTCTCCAGGGGACTCTGTGGTGCTCAGCCCCTCACCTCCATCTGCTGCAGAGCAGCAGGAGATGCGAAGCAGGAGTCCTGGGAGTCAGGCTCAAGCAGATGGAGGTGAGGGTTCATGTTCAGGCTCTTCTTCACCATCGCATGTGACCATCCTGTGATGATGTATCACGGCAGCCAAGTTTCTCCCCAGCACGTTTCATTTCAGTGCAAACCCACAGCTTCTCATCTCCGACATTATTGGATATTAGCTCCAAGGGGGACATCGATAGATCCCGAGATCTCAGTAGAAATTGATTCCAAATGAGGGGCAGTCTCCATCTGTGCTGACATGACCCCACTTGTGACATTTAAAACACCTTACATTTTGAACCTGATGGAAGCTCATTTCTGCCACTCATATCTGTGTTCTGTCTCTCCTTCCATTTCTTCTTTCTCTTTGTTTTCTTCTGTAATTCCAACATTCAGGTCATGTACCTACCCGCTCATCTTCCCCAAGTCACCTGTCATCCCATGACACTTGTTCTTTAAGGCACTGCTGCATTAATTCTCCTTCTCCTTTTGTCATGAGATGTCTTCTGTCCTGCCATCCCGACCCTCTGGATGGTGGGTGAAAGTCCTTGTTGCCCATGAAATGGCTGAATGATTTCCCCATTTTGGAAACTGAGATAGGAAAGCCGGCCGATAGGCCTGTGAGGGATGTAAACAAACTCGGAGCATCATAAACTGATTGTTTCAAATGATGAAAATCCTGGGGTCAACTCCACGTGAACGTGGCACATCCGTCTTTTTATATATAACTGAATTTGGCACACTTTTAAAATGTTCTAAATTTATAACTGCACAACAGAATGTCATGGCATGTATTCAGAGGTCAGAGGGCAGCTTGTGAGACTTGGTTCCCTCCTTCTTCAATATGGTCTCCAGGGATTGGATCCAAGTCATCGATCTTGAGAGCAAGCACCCTCTGAACCATCTTGCTGGCCCCAAATAATCTAGATTCAAGTTACTAATATTTAGCTGAGGGATTTTTCTTGCCCGTCCCCACCAGCTGTAATGGCCACACCAGCATATTTAATCGTCATCGTTCATAAGAGATATTGATCTGTAGCTCTCTTTTCTTTGATGCTGCCGTCTGGTTTTGGTATTAGTGCGAGGCAGGCCTTGTAGAATGGGTGAAGATGTGTTCTCTCTTCTGACTGAGACTGGAGGAAATTGGCATATTCTCATCCTAAAGCGTTTGGGAGACCTTCCTGAGGATCCATCTCTCTGGGCTCCCTGCTTCCTTTTGGAATGTTATTATTTATTTTTATTGGTTACTTACTATGTACATTGGCTTACTCTAGTGTCTTGTTTCTTCTCAAGGTGTACATTTGGGCACACTGTATCATTCAAGGAACTTTTTTTTTTTATCTAGTTATCCTGCTCAGAATGTGCTTATCCACACTTTAGCTTGATGATCTAAGCTCCTATGTCCTGGTCTTTCTCCTCCACCCCTTTTCACGTCTCTCCCCACACTTTTATCTGAGATCTCACCTCACCTAATCTTCAGTCTCAAAGATTCCCCCGATACATCTAACCAGACTCATTTGTCTCTAGTATTGTATTTTCTTGCATTTTTAAAAAAGTTTTTATTTATTTATTAAGTATACAGTGTTCTGCCAGAAGAGGACACCAGATCCCATTATAGATGATTGTGAACCACTGTGTGGTTGCTGGGAATTGAACTCAAGACCTCTGGAAGAGCAGCCAGTGCTCTTAACCTCTGAGCCATCTCTCCGGCCCACATTTTTGTTTTTTAAAGAAGGTTGATCATTTCAAATTTCTATTTATTTGTGGGGTTATGCACATGCCACAGTGCGGATGTGAAAGTCACAAGACAACTTTTGGGAGGTAGACCTCTCCTGCCGCATGTTTGAGGCAGGGTCTCTCCTGTTTCTGCCTTCCTGTGTACTCTAGGCTAGCTGAGCCCACAACTTCATCTATGTAGGAGTGCTGGGATTCCCGATTTGTGCCACCATGCCTGGCTTTTATTATTCAGATATGTGGGTAACTAAACTAAGTCTCTAGGCTTGTGAAATGAGTACTTTAACCCACAAAGACCTCTCCCCAGCCCACTGATAACTTCCTTGAAATTCTGTTCAGCATGTCCACTTGTCAAGGAAACCATTCCTAATGGCTGTTGTCTTGACTCACGGAATGTCCGCGTTGGTTGGTTGTAACACTGCTGGCTCTGCCTCTGCTGCATGCCTTCTGACTTTGTAAGGAGTGTACGTGTGTTTCCCAGTTGTTATGGAATACTGACCACGTGTAACAGGCTAATGGAGACTGGGGTAAATAGTGTCTGCTTACAAAGGATGTACCAGTTCATCCACTGGAGAGCTGAACATTGGGCCACTGCTACCCTGTGCTGACATGGGGCCTGGAACTCAGAGGTGGGGTGGAGGACGCTTTGTATCCTATGTCAGACGCAGTGTTCAGAAGGCTCTGCCATGCAGGCAGCCTTCTGTCCCCTCCATCTTCTTCCAGGGCAGGCCCTCATCACTTGACACAGGATTGTGGGAGAGCTACAGGGATTTGTTATGATCTGTACCCAGGCATGCTAAAGATGACAAGGGCTCTCGGTCCTTAGACTTCAGCATCAGTGGAGACTAGAGGTTGTCAGGGACTTTCAGATGCTCTTGTCACCAGGAGTTCAGTGCCATAGCCAGGCTCTCTGCAACCTCTGCACTGAGCATGTGGGCCACCTGTCAAAAGTCAATGGTATACACATACAAATAACATTATGTGGACTGAGCAGGTTGTATTTATATACACACACATATATTTCACAACCACTGGAGGAAAAGAGACCATGGCTTAGGAAGAGAGCAAAGTGGGGTACCCAGGACGGATTGGAAAGAGGAGAGGGAAGGGCTCATATTTTTAAGCCATTGGCATTGCTCTGTTAAAACTCTACCGCTCTCCAAGGTGATCTTGCAGAGTGCGGCTGTGGCCCTGTGTTCTGGTGCACCCCCGGGCTATACCCTCCACAGTCTTGGCCCCTCACTTTCACTGACCATCTTCCAGGTGCCCACTTTGTCTGTCTTCATCTGGAGAGCATTTTTTTCCTCATGTATTCCTGTAATAGAACGCAATGCCCTGCCTGAAGCAGGGAGAACAGGCTGGAAGGCCTTCTGTCAATTCAGCTATTAGATGTCTAGTCTCCAAGTTCCTGTGGATGCCTGTCACTGGGAAGTTGGCCAGAGGATACCCCCCCACACACACATACACACAAAGTCTGTGGAGGGGCCTCCCCTCTTCCCTAACCCTAATTGTGGACTAACTTCTCTGTAATGAGATTCCTACCCCTACCCTAGGTTATAACTCCCTGAGGCAGTGCCTACCACATGCAACTGTCTTGCCCAGTGAGGCAGATCCTTGGGTGTGTCAGCATGGCTACCAAGCTCTAGACCGCTTCTGCATATGCTCTGGAGTTCAGAGTCTTGAAGCCATTTTCTCTGTTCTAGGAAGAGTCTTCCCACCCCCGTGCGTGGATAAGAGGAATTGGTCTGGAAGCATGTGGTCAGTCCTCAGAGGCTGGAGGAGAGGATGCGCGAGACCGCATGGAGCCTTGGCATGGGCTGTGCTGGGTCAGTCACGCTACCCCTGCAGCCGTGCTGTGGCCAGTGCCGCAGCCGGTGCCACCTCCGTGGACCAGGATGAGTTCAGCTTTGTGGTGGTGGGTGCAGGCTCTGCTGGCTGTGTGCTCGCCAGTCGGCTCACTGAGGACCCAAGCCATCGGGTGCTGCTGCTAGAGGCAGGTCCCAAGGACTTGTTGATGGGGAGCAAGCGACTCCAGTGGAAGATCCACATGCCTGCCGCCCTTGTGGCCAACCTATGCGATGACAGGTACAACTGGTACTACCACACGGAAGCACAGCCAGGCCTGGATGGCCGTGTTCTGTACTGGCCGCGAGGCAGGGTCTGGGGGGGATCCTCATCCCTCAACGCCATGGTCTACATCCGTGGACATGCCGAGGACTATAACCGCTGGCATCGCGAAGGTGCTGAGGGTTGGGACTACGCACACTGCCTGCCCTACTTCCGCAAGGCACAGAGACATGAGCTGGGAGCCAACAGGTACCGAGGTGGTGATGGGCCACTGCACGTGTCTCGGGGCAAGACCAACCACCCTCTTCACCAGGCCTTCCTTCAGGCTGCACATCAGGCTGGCTACCCCTTCACCGAAGACATGAATGGCTTCCAACAGGAGGGCTTTGGCTGGATGGATATGACCATCCACCAAGGTAATGATTTTTAATTAACCCTCTTCTAATTATAGTCTTTCCTCCTGACCCCTTGATGGTTGGTAAGTGCCAAAATAAGGCTAGTGTTAGCTGGGAGGGAGATTCTTCACACTCCTAGGCGTTATAGGACATGGCCCAACCTCTTGGACATCCGCTGAGTCTCTAGGTCATGGGAGCAGCAAGATGAATGCAGACTCTTCAGGGGCCTGTCTAGCCTGACAGGGCAGCCAAGCCCTACAGTCACAGATCTAGGAAGCCGAGATCGGCAGGGATCTCAGTCCTGTTGGTGTCCATGGCCAGGATGAACACAGTGGCCTGGCCGGGGGCAGGAAAGGCCTTGGGAAGAAGCAGCTCTGCATAGTGACTAAGTCTAATAGACTTGCAGATGAGAAGTTGAGGCAGAAAGAGATGGCACAAGACTACTTGCCTTAACCATCACCTCTGTGTGGATGGGTGCAAGTAGACACAGCGTGGGTGGTGCAGAGCCTTGATCACAACAGGACAAGCCACGGGGCTCTTAGCAGCCTAGACTTCAGGGTGGGGCGTCCAGGTCCCAGACATACCTTGAAGGCAGGCCTTGCACAGTCAAGGACAGGACAGGACAGAGCTGCTTTCTCCAGCATGTTCCCCTTGCCCAGGAATGAGGGGAGGGGCAGCCGGTCACACATGATCTTGTTCCATCATATAGGGAAGCGCTGGAGCACAGCCTGCGCCTACTTGCACCCAGCATTGAGCCGCCCCAACCTCAGGACTGAGGTCCAGACCCTTGTGAGCAGAGTGCTATTTGAGGGCACACGCGCAGTGGGCGTGGAGTACTTCAAGAATGGGCAGAGCCACAAGGTGCGCTGACTCCCGTGGAAGGGGTGGGAACTGATTGGGCAGGAAGGGGTGGGCACTGATTTGTCCTCGCCAGCCAAATGCTCCTGTCCCTATGACGAGTTAACAGCAGGTAATGGTGGCAGGATATGTCCCTGGGATCTCACGGGACAGAGGTCAGAAGCCTCCAGTCCCAGCACCTGTAGACTCCTTGGTACCCTGCTGTGAATGCCTCCAGAGGCCTCTGTCTGCCGTATCCACCCCAAGCAGTCCTCCAGTATCTTCTACATGGTTTCAGGGTCCTGGCCTGTCAGAAGCCATTAGGTTGATCCTAGAAGTTTAAAAACCCTCAAATATAATCATACTACATACACATGGTGCCTTGCCTCACCCTCCCTCCCAGGAGAGGGGGCTACTTGTGTGCTTGCTTCAAACCACGCTAGTGCCTGCTGTCATCGATCTCCTTAGAGCTCTACTGTCCCTGTTCTCAAAGTCCCTGTCACCGTAATAGCTATGCGTGAAACTCACACAGGGTGACTGGATGTGCAGGTTGCTTTGAAGTAGCTAACAAGAAGCCCCCGACTCTTTACTCTAGGACCTGGGAGCAGACTCTCCACATAGTGCCATGTCCCAAGGCCACATTCTTGTGGTCATGGCAGTCACGGTCAGCTGACTTCTCGAGAAATGTGACTGGTGGTCCCCTGCCTCTTCCAGGCTTATGCCAGCAAGGAGGTGATCCTGAGTGGGGGCGCCATCAACTCTCCACAGCTGCTCATGCTCTCTGGCATTGGAAATGCAGACGACCTCAAGAAGCTGGGTATCCCTGTGGTGTGCCACCTGCCTGGTGAGCTCCTATTCCGATGGCTGCCCACGGGGTGGCTCTGGGGAGGCCAGCAGCTTCTTGCGTGGAGTGGGGAGGTGGCATGTCTTAAAAGTGTCACAGCCTTCCTTCCTACAGCTGAGGGGCTTCTGAGCCTCACTGGACACTCCTATTACAGGCCCCCGAGTCTTCATTTTCCTTCACCCCTCCCCCGTTCAGGGGTGCTCTGTACCCTTTCCGAGCGAGCACTTCCTGTTAACAGTAGGGCCGAGATCACCGCCAGGTCAGGCCTGGCGTGAGAGCTCTATGCCCAAGGTTTACAAGTTGCTCTTGGCACAAATAAGACCAGCCTGGGGCTCCAGCGTCACTGTCCATATGAAGAACCACGTGTCATCTTTTCAACTGTGTAGTGCCCTCGAGGGCTTAGCAGTCTTCTCCCTTCCCTCATCCTGCATATAGAAGGGGCTGACCTTTCCCTGGGAGCTTTCCTCCAGAAGCCTCTGGAAGTGGTCTGTGTCCTGACTGCCCTCTGTGTGCTTGAGTTTGAATGAGCTTAAGTGGCGTCTGCACAGCATGCTGGGATTGCTTCCTCCTTTGACAGACTCGGGACAGAGCATGGGGCTGACAACTGGCAATCTGGCCAGTAGACACCCAGTGACCCTTACCAAGCAGTACCTGCTAGAATTGTGGGCCCTGCCCTTGGAGGGTGCTTCTGAGATGGGCTGGTCAAAGGCACCTGAGTGGCTACTGTAGAGGGGGTGGCAGGGCAGGTGGCTTTAGCGTTTGAGAGAGGGCCAGACTTGTCGAAGACAGAAGTGGTGACTGGGGTGGACAACTCGTCTGCCGGGGGCCAGGACAGACAAGAACCGGCTTAAAAGATAAATGGACTGGAGGGGTTTCCCCTGTGTTAGCCATTTTTCTCAACCACTCCATCCTGCGCCAGGAGTTGGGCAGAACCTGCAAGACCACCTGGAGATCTACATTCAGCAGGCATGCACACGGCCCATCACTCTCCACTCGGCCCAGAAGCCTCTGCGGAGGGTTTGCATTGGACTGGAGTGGCTCTGGAGGTTCACAGGTGGGCCTGCCTCCCGGTGAACTTGGTGGCTATGGTCCTTGGGCATCACGGTTTCCTTTTGATTAGCTGAGATGAGCTTCAGTTGCTAGGTATGAAGTCAGATGACAATCATCAGAGCCCATTTTTCTGTCTGCAAGGTGAGGACACCAAGGTCCTGCCTTGTAGGCTGCCGTAAGGAGACAGGAGGCAGTAGCGCATGTTGAGGAGGGCTCTTGCTCAAGGTGATGCCCACTGAGCAGGATGTGGGATTCGCTCATAAAGCACGTGGCCTTTGCAGACCTGAAGCCCCTCATTTTTGGCACGTAGCTGGCATTTGAAGTTGTGATGCTGGGTATGGCCACCTGGAGAAAGAAAACAGTTATGGACAGACCTTGATGCCAAGCCCCAAGCCCAGGAAGGGAGACATAAGGGAGGAGGGGACATGGGAACAGTTGGCCCACCTACCATAACCTGACTGGCTCTTCTGCCTTGTCTTCATGGGACCTTCAGGGGATGGAGCCACGGCCCATCTTGAAACAGGAGGGTTCATCCGCAGCCGGCCCGGGATCCCTCACCCAGATATTCAGTTTCACTTCCTGCCATCCCAAGTGATTGACCACGGGCGGAAACCCACCCAGCAGGATGCTTACCAGGTATGCAGATAACCATGGCCAGAGACTGTGCCCTCCTGATCCTGCATTAGACTAGGCTTTCATGGTGTTATCGGTCCCACTATGCAGACCTTCATTTGGTACTCTGCTCCCCAGTGGCTACTATCTGACTGGAAGAAGAAAGGGGACCCAAGCCTGATGCCAGGGAGAGAACCCAGGAGCCAGTCTACAGGATGGATAGAGGGCAGGATCTATACCAGTGACCACAGGCAAACTACCTCAGCCCCAGGATCATGCCTTGAAAGTTTCAGGCAAAGGAGTAAAGGCCAGACAGGGGTGGGGAGGTGGGAAGAAGGTCAGATACAAAACCTTTATGCTCTACATTGAATACTGAGTCCCCATCCACAGGGAAGCAGGGCCTTCTCTAAGCTTCTGAGAGGTAGGTAATGGAGATTACTGTGCACTGTTCCCTCTAAACCCTCCTAGGTACACGTGGGAACCATGAGGGGCACAAGTGTAGGCTGGCTCAAACTGAGAAGTGCCAACCCTCGGGACCACCCCGTGATTCAGCCCAACTACTTGTCAACAGGTAACTCAGAGGCTACTTTGTGTCCCCTGGGCCTGACATCGTTTTAAGGAATCTTTATATAGGGTTCCTTTCTCGGGGTCCTGTTTCCTAACACTGAGGATGCTCTCAGTTTGGGGTCACACAAGGTAGCGGGGGGGGAGCTCATTTTGCATGGCAGGACAGGGGTGCAGCTTGCAGACCCATGTGCAGGAGGTACAGATGCCAGGCCCGGGCGTACTCCCTGCCTGGCCTTCCCCACCCTTCCTTTGGGCACTGAGAGCATGCTGCATTCCCAGCTGGCCTCTTCATGCAGCAGCGCCAATACTCACAGTCCGTCGCATGGGGACTTGACAGTCACATGGTAGCAGAGTAGATTGCCTATCTTTACCTCTGGTTGCCAGAGAAACCAGACCTCAGACACCAGCATGAGCCTCTTGGCACCATAACTGCTTCTTAGCAGGTGACAAGCACTTGCAGCTTGGTTCTCCACGTCCCTGATCTTTGTCCCTCAGTTCCACTTAACCAGCAGAGTAAAAGGTGGGGAACTCATTTATCTCTCCTCCACAGAAACCGATATCCAGGACTTCCGTCAGTGTGTGAGATTGACCAGAGAAATTTTTGCCCAAGAAGCCTTGGCTCCCTTCCGGGGCAAAGAGCTACAGCCTGGAAGCCATGTCCAGTCAGACAAAGAGATAGATGCCTTTGTGCGGGCGAAAGCAGACAGTGCTTACCATCCCTCCTGTACCTGTAAGATGGGCCAGCCCTCTGACCCCACTGCTGTGGTCGACCTGCAAACCAGGGTCCTCGGGGTAGAAAACCTCAGAGTCGTTGATGCTTCCATCATGCCCAGCGTGGTCAGTGGCAACCTGAACGCTCCCACAATAATGATTGCAGAGAAAGCAGCTGACATTATTAAGGGGTATCCTGCACTCTGGGACAAGGATGTTCCTGTCTACCAGCCGCAGACTCTGGCCACCCAGCGTTAAGGCAGCCCACTGCCTGAGGACGACAGAGGAATTCATACCAAGCCAAGAGATCCAACTCATGCAGCCCTGCCCCAGATAGTTCCTGAACCTGTAGACTCTTGGGACCCAGATATCCCTACTCATGGCTAAGACCTTCATGGTATCTGACGAAATAAAGCCGTAGCAGTGAGTGAGGCAAGTCACTTTTCCCAGTGTCTCTCTGAGGATCCTTGGAGAAAGGCTAGCATGCAAGCTGGGGCCTCGTCCTGACCTCCTGGAGTTAAGTTAGGAAGGTTAACTCTTGCGTGATTTTCTTGCAAGCCCTTCAGCCACCTCCAGCCCAGTGTTCTGTTGCCAAGAGTAGAATGATCCTTTCCCTGGTGACCCACTCAAGGCCACTTCTGCAAAGGCCAGGTTCTTGAGCTGAACTGGGGCTCTCCAAGGAAGCGTTAGCGGAGGCTGAGAGCCAGGAAGAAACTTAGGCAGGGCTGGTCCCTGAGCTCATGTTCGCCATTAGAGGAAAGGCAGCTGACAGCTGGAGGATACTGGCTGTCCCTTCTCCTGCTTTGATTCAAATCTGAGGAGTGAGGTACAGGAATGGGGGGCTCAACTGACTGCATGACTCACTTGTCTCGTGCTGGCTGTCCTTACAAGAAAATGAAGACCGGACACATTTTGGATTAGTTTCTCTAAGACGTGCAAAGCCACCTTCTCCGATGGGGAAGAGCAGGAAACCTGCATTGCGAGACCAAGAGCAGTGTGTGTGTGTGTGTGTGTGTGTGTGTGTGTGTGTGTGTGTGTGTGTGTG
>NC_022013.1:66419524-66449909 GCF_000317375.1 Microtus ochrogaster | reverse complement strand
TGTGTGGTGTGTGTGTGTGTGTGTGTGTGTGTGTGTGTGTGTGTGTGTGTGTGGTGGGGCCGGGATCGGGATCCCAGGCTCCACCAGGATTGACTGGGAGTGGCAGGAGCTGCCTTCTGGGTGGTTGAGTCCAGATAGTTGCATCTGAGAAAAGACCTTCCAGAAAGGTTAAAGTAAAAACCATCACATTTCTATGAAAACCAGGCTGCTTCTGTTTCTTTGTTTCATCTTACCTGTGCCTTGCTTTCTTTTCCCCCCCACCCTGTTCCAAAAGAAAGTCAAAGAAAATCCTTGGTCTGCCAAGAGAGTCTCATAGAGCAGGTGCCACACAGCATCCATCGGTGGTACCCTTCGCCGTGGAGGTGGCACCCGTGGGAGGGCCTCGTTCCGCTCTCGTGCATAGCGGGATTTCAGATCAGACTAACTCCGGGGTGCTCCTCAGTTCCATCCAGGCCTTTCTCTCACTTTGGCAAGCCAAGGCAGGCTCCGCATGTCGATACCACTTAGCCACATAAGAAAGTGTGTTTCTGGAGACAAAAAGGGAAGGTTGTGGGCCCAGAGCTCAAAGATGTCAAGTGGGAAATTGTTGTTGGGGTTCAGACTCAGGACACAAAATACGTGATTCGGGGGTTCCTCGCTGAAGTCCTGATGGCCTAACATGGCTGTTCCCGTTTCCAGCTCCAGAAGAACAGACGGACATGCAGGACAGTCCTGCTGGGGTGCTCAATCCAAACGCCAGGGCTCCCTGGAAGTTCCAGTGCCACGAGCGAGTGGCAGAGAGACACAAGCCTGCTTGGTTAGAAAGCGGCGCTCACACCGGCCCTGTTAGACTGAGTTCGTGGGCAACCAGGCAGACTTTGTTAGCTGAGTAGGCTCCTTAGCAAGAAGTCTGTAATTCCTAAACCATGGAAGGGCCACATGCTGCCAAAACTGGTGAACACACATTTAGCAAGTGTACGTCCTGGGGTTGACCCCTAGAATCAAAAAGAAAAAGCTGCACTCGTGCCCGGAGCTGTGGGGAGCCCGGCTTTGCTGAGAGAACCTGAGCCTACCTCACCGTTGGCCAAATGTGTTCCTGACAGAGTAAGGAACAGACTGTGGAGGGAGACAGGAACAGCTGGTCTGCATGACCGGAACAGTCACTGAAGCAGGAAGTGGAAGTGTTGTGACACAGAAGCTCCTCTGCCGCCAGTGCTGGCTGCAGGGTTACTTTCCATAAATTCAAATCGGTTCTTCTCAGCCACCACCCCGCGTCCCGCAGGCCCCAAAAGTTTCCATATTTCCACTGATAAACAGTCACGATATCAAATCTAATGCAAAGATATTTATCTTCAAAATTAGGGAGGAAAAGAACATGGCCTAACCCTAGGCCCTAGTCGATGACCTGGGTGGCCCCTGCTGGCTGAGCTGCCAGCTCTACAGCGCATTCTCCAACCATTCTCTGATTCCAGAAGCCCTTCTGAGACTCTCCCTAGTTCCCCAAGGCGCTCCCCCTTCCCAGAAAGCAGAGCTGGGGTGGGTTGTGTGTATGTGTGTGTGTGGGTGCCCATGATGTGCTGGGGTGGGTTTGTGTGTGTGGGGGGGGAGTGTCCATGATGAGGTGGGGTGGGTTTGTGTGTGGGGGGAGGGGGCCCAAGATGTGCTGAGGTGGGTTTGGGGGGGGGGGGAGTGTCCATGATGTGCTGAGGTAGGTTTGTGTGGGGGGAATGTCCATGATATGCTGGGGTGGGTTTGTGGGGGGAGGTGCCCAAGATGTGCTGGGGTGAGTTTTGTGGGGGAGAGTGTCCATGATGTGCTGAGGTGGGTTTTGTGGGGAGGGTGTCCATGATGTGGTAATTTGCTTTGACAAGTAAATCAACACTCCACCCCACCCCCCATAAAGGCAAAGATAATAAAGAAGGTAAAAGGCTTAGAGCATGAAATAAAGCTTGTCTGCTGATGAGTTGGGCTACTGGAAGTGGGTGGTGCACCCAGCTACTGTCTCACGCCCCTCTGGGTCAGAGTGACAGGCTTTCCCAATGAGGTTCTTGCTGTTGGTTAGCGGGCATAGTGATTCCCACACTTCCTGGTGTCCATTAGAAAGCATGACCTTAAACTAAAGCAGTGGTCCAGGGAACTCAAAGTCGTTTAGGGGGTGGGGTGGGGAACCAAAAAGCAGAGGTATTTAGTCTTAAAACTTCTTTAAACGGGGGGGAAAAAACCATGCTCTACAACTTCAAATTTTTCTTACAAAGAGAAATTTAATATTAGATGAGAGGTTGAACCAGACTTAAAGCAGACACACTGGGAAGTGGAGCAGCCTGAAAAGCCAGGCAGCATTGGTGGACTGACTTTAGGAAAGATAATCACCCGTTCCAGAACACGCAGTCCTGGCATGGCAAGCGTGATCTGCTGATGTTAAGTCGCACAGACATACAGACAGACACCCAGCAGGAAAAGAGTCCAAGAAATGCTGATGGTGGTTTAGCCCTTTAGGAGAAGCAACCCTCTCTGCAGCTGGTGCAAAGTTACTATTGGCCTTGGAGGAGCCTGAGGGCAGAAAAAGCTGCCTGAGCCCAGGGCTGCCGAGAGCACCTGCCCCTCTGAAGCTCTCCCAGCAGAGCCAGCTCTGTGAGGAGAGCTCCCGGTACAATGAAATTATTACACAGTTTGTTCTGAAGAACGTTTTGCATTTTAATAAAAAAAGGCTTTATGTCAGGAAATCGTCATTTACAAACCTTGAAGTGTTTTTGCCTGCATCTGGAGTAAGAATGTCCTAGGGAGAGGTTTGTGAGGTCTTTGTAACAAAAGTGTTAGTTACAAAAAAAAAAAAACCCAAACAAACAAACAAAAAAACAACAAACCCAAAAAACTTGTTTTTCCACAGGCTGTCTGTGTACTAGATAAAAATTTTGAACCCAAATTGGTACCTGTATTTTTGATTGCAGAGAATCCTTATCAGAAAAAAAAAATAAGATGGTATCACGTGACTGTTAACAGAATGGGAAACTTGGACAGTTTGACCGATCCCAAAGCTGACCGTGCCTGGGCGTACAGTCAGTGCGTGTGTTCTCATGAAGATTCCAGCCCTCGTTCAGTTGCATCTAACAGCTTTCCAAGAGAACACAGTGCGCAGCAGCTATGAAAGGCAACAGGACACCCTGGACAGACCCCAACATTCCGGGCCCTCATAGTGCTCCCTCTTCCCCATGCTGGTACATCCTTGGGAATGTGAGCCGATGCCTGTAGTTCGCCTGCGCGGTTATTTCAGCATCAGAAACCAGAAGCATCCTGCAAGGGCAGCTCAGGAAGCTGGACCAGTGGATGCCCCTGGGTGGAGTAGCCAGCTGGACCTGCTGTATAACCAGCTGACCAGGGGATTATAAAGTGAAACCAAACCAAAGATAAGAGGTACAGTATAAACTCATAGAACCAAAAAAAAGAGCAAATAGTCATCTTGATATCTTATGTAAAGATAGGTTTATAGTGACTCAAAATATTTTAGAAAAATTCTGAAATGTCAAGTTCTTTTGAACTCAAAAGTTTATCCCCAAAAGATTCTTTTACTAAATATGTGAGAATTGGCTCTAATTCTCCTAATTCTGTTTAGCCCAAGTAAAAATACTAATAATTTCTAGATTTTGGTGGGAAACTACAATTATTAGGACCCATGGATATTGCTGCAGTTCAAATACGGTACGATAATTACAAAATATAGACCATCTCTTTACAAATACAAATTGTATATTACAAGTCATGTACAGGAATCTACCATTTTTTAAACAAACTAACGTTATCTAAGTTTACCTGGTTAGCAAGTGCTACTCCTCCAGTTTACAGTTGCCCTTCGTGTGACAGAACTGACCACCTGAGTGATGTTCTTGTATGTAAACTGGCGTCACATAACAAAACCGTGTCTGTCCGCTCCCTCTCCCCTCGGTCTGGACAGCTGCACAGGAATCAGGAAGCAGTGTGTTGGGGGAGGGGCTCAGAAATGGCTGTGCTGGGCCCAGGGAGTGTCTGATATGCTGGACTGATGACTGAGGTAATGACACAGATGTGGTGACCGCCACCACCTTGAACCTCTGTCGTGCCTTCAGGTAAATGGGCATGGGCACGTGCCCCGGATGTGAGACTTGAATTCCTGTGCAGCCCTTCTGGCCTCTGTGCAGGCCAGGCTGCCCTCCTCACCCATCCTCTCGAGGGGCCAGACATACTGTCTTCTGAGGCTGGGCCCGAGTATGTGGCATACCACACGCTTGGCCACTCAGAACCTGTTCCTACCAGGTTATGGCTTCCTTGGGGGTGTGATATCACTTGTACAAAATTCTAATTGAGCATTTTTCTCCCAACTAGTGCCTAGACGGTCCTAACTATGAGGCACTTTATCCCTGGCCCTCCCGTGCCCGTCCCAGGCTGACGCCAGCCTCGCTCACTGGGCTACAAGGTGGTGATGCAGATCATTTCACCCGCCAGGTCCTCTTCCTCTCGCCCAGGGTCTGGCTCCTCATCGCTATAGCCAGGACCGAAGTCCTGGAGTTCATAGTCCTGGCAGTGTGCGATGGGGCCCATGTCCCCATTGGCTCGAGGACACACGCTGCCATTGAGCAGAGTGCTTGCCGCGCTCTCCATCTCGTCTATGGTGAGGTCACAGGCATCGGCAATCTCATGCTTCGTTGCTGAGACAAATTTTGGGTCCCTTGCGTAGCGCCCTAAGCCTTCGGATATCAGGACCTGCACAGAAAAGAGCATCGATGGCATGCGTGGGAAGCTCCACCTCAGCGCTTACTGCACACCATGCTTTAGGGACCCCGTCAGCTGTATCTGCTAGACTTTAACTGAAAACAACCTCAGCGCCATCAGTGTCCAAGAGCTGAAAAGCTCCACAGGACTGAGTGGGAGCCAAAGCACTGAGGGATCGTGGTGGACTTGGTAGATGGCAGGATTCTGACAGGACTGGGCAGTGCCAGCTGGGATTCACTCGGGTCTGCAATTCCACACCTGCCGCTGAGAAGCCACCCCCAGGTGGTGTGACTGTAGAAGCCACCATGTCACCACTGTCCCCTCCCCAGGCTGCCCTGATACTCACTGCTTCTACCAGGCTGTCTGCGCTCCTTTGCTTGTCAGTGTGTTTGTTCCGGAAGCTGCTGGGAACAGTCAGGCTGGCTGGTGTGAAAGTCCTATAGGAGATGTCGGGCTCATCTGTGTACCAGGAACTGCGGTGGAGGGATGGCAGGCTGCCATTGACCTGGTCCAGAGATTCCGAACGGTCCACCTGGATCAGGGGAGTGTAGCATGGGGTCCAGTCCCGGTATGGAGGGGTGGCTGGAGGGGTGGCCCATGACCGGGTGGAGTGACTCGGAGAGTACTTCTGGGCTTTACTGGAATCGAGGCCTGCTACGGCCATGATCTGAGGAGGGAAGTGGGGAGAAGTCAGGCTGGCTTGTGACTGCTGTACCCCTCAGAAGACTGGCGAAAGATGCAAATGTACCAGAGACAGCTCAAGAGCTGACGGGGCAACTGGGGCATCCTAGCAGAGTGAGCTTCCTCTTCCTCGAAGCCATAAGGCATTCTCCTTGACTGTAGTTGCCCCAGATGAGGAAGAACTGGGAAGGTAAACAAGCTAACACTGCCCACATCTCTCTAGGACTCAGTACTGATGCACACGGCAGGGCAATCCGCAGACTCTGGCTCACGCAGGACAACAGCCAGTTTTCTCTGCTCTAGCGCCTCTTGCTCATCCTAGCACTGAGCACAGTCATGATCCTCAGATGTCCTCCGCAGCACAGCCACCTTGAGATGTCTACCGTTACCTGTTTGCACTGACTCTGTAGCTGGAGCCAAGGATGCAGGCCAGGCCAGGCCAGGAGCCAAGACAAACCTGGGCTTGTGCCTGCTGGATCACAGAACCTTAGAGACCTCCTTCACTGTCTGGGTTGGGACACTAGTGATCTGGGATTTCAAAAAGTTCATCTTTCTTTCATGATATACAGGAAAGAAGTTAAAATTAGTGTTAAAAGTGCAGGTGAGTGGGTTCAGTGGTTAAGAGCACTGACTTATCTTCCAGAGGACCCGGTTCATTTCCTGGAAGCCGTATAGTAGTTTATAACCATCTGAAACTCCAGTGTTGGGAATCTGCTGCCTTCTAAACAAAGGGCACCAGACATACATATGATGGGCATACACACATGCAGGCAAAACATTCTTTAAGGGCTGGCAAAGGTGATGAGAAAATCTTCAATGGCCATTAAGTACTTATAGGTTCAGAGCTTGGAGTCAGAACCTCAGGGAAATCTGGGTCTGTTAATTGGCTGCCTGGGTGAGGGTAGCTGGCATCTCCCTTGACCCCACACAGCATCTCTGATGAGATAGTTCAAGAAACACACACATATATGCATGTGTATGAACATATGTTGTATATATACACATATATGTGTATTCATGCATCTATACATACATACACACATGCATGCATGCACACATCTATCCTTAATCCCCTGGTGAATGGGCTTGGAGATATTGGCTGCCTCTGGCTCAGCTGCCCTTCCTGTGAGCTGGTGATCCCCTCAGTCCACAGAGGAAGCTCACCCACTCTGATGACCAGAACGAATGACTGATCTGAGTGAGTGAGTAGTAGCAGTAGCTACTGGAATATTACAAGTGGCTGAACTGCCTTAATTCAGACTGCACCAGGCCCAGTAAGTATTCTAGGATAGGATGTATGAAATCCAAGGATGCCCAGTCCCCCCTTGGTTGCATATGGGACTCCAGCAGAATGGGCCCTGGGGGATCTCCCAGGGAGGCCTGCTCCAAGGACAACCAGATCAGAAGATGCAGGCTCTCTGCTTCCTCCATATGTATACCAGGGAAGAGGGCATCCCAGGTCGGACCCCAGCAGGGGTGAGGCCAAAGCGTCTCACCTGCTGCTGCATCAGGTGCAGGGGCAGGGCAGCACGGTGAGGCAGGGCAGGTGAGAGAAGGATGTCTTCTTGGCTGCTTTGCCTGCGCAGACACTCAAAGTTGAAGGATGACCTCCGATGGGCTGAGAAGTAAAAGCACGTGACAGGTGGTGATATAAGTCTGGACAATGTGACCTCAGGAGTCAGGACCACTTCCTGGGGCATTCGACCGTACGTCTCATCCAAGAGAAATAATTACACAATCCCCCAACCCAGGGATGGGAGGACTAAATGAAGCAAGCCTGCTATAGAATATTTCTATAAGGTAGCAACCACCTTTCAATGCTTGCCTGCTCTCAGGTGGCCCAGGGGAATCTGTGCTGTCATAGGCTCTGCAATGTGCCACAGAGATCCGTTCTATAGAATCTTAGGCACTCCACACTATCCTATCCCTGCCCTCCGCACACCTCCATCTTTCTGAGGTCCCCATATTTGAGCCTTTCTTTTAAAATTAAATTAATTCTGCCGATCAGCTTAAGCAGGCAAAATAATCAAATTCTTTGCATAGAAAAAGCCACCTTCCCCAGCCTAAATGTGAGTACATCTAAGAACTTGCCATGTGCTGGAAGCAACTTCAGGCAGAGGCTCACTGATGATCCAGAGCTTTTGGCTTGATAGGACACTAGGCTTAGGTTTCTGGGGTCCTTTCGCAAAGCCAGGGCAGTCCTAGAAGCCCTTCTACTCAGCTGCAGACTTCAAGGAGTCCTGTCTGTACTCTGCATTAATCCAGCTGTTCTTTCTGAGGTATCAGGCTTTCCCAGCCCAGCAAAATTCCACATGTCCCCAGTTCATGTATGGAGATGAGGGACTGGCCCAAAGAGGCCTCCCAGCCATGTTGGACTTCACAGAAAGCTTTATAAACAGGTCTACAATGTAGAGCAGGTCAAGCCCTTGGAATGGATGGCCAGTGGCAAGGCAGAGTTAGTACTGTACTCAGGACAAGGGGCATGCTTGCACCTCCCATCCGAGCTGCCACTGCTTATACAGAAAGCCCCTCCTTGTCTGCTAACCAGTGTGATGATAGAAAATGGGCCTCTCGGTCAGCACAACCTCTATACCCAATACCTAGACAGGCCAGCAGTTCAGAACTGGGAGAAACCAACCCTTCTACTCATCAGGGTCCTACCTTTAAAATAAGTCCCAGGTCCTCTCATCCAATGGGCTCTACAGTCTCCGGAAGATGTGACTCTTTCGTCACCCGTCACCCAATCCCACTGGCTAAGAATATGGGCCAGTGTAGCCAGATGTCCCCCCTCCCCCTGCCCCAGGTCTGCAAACTGGAGGGCAGTGCCAGTGTCCTTTCAGATGAAGAAGGTGGCTATCCTCTGCTGTGGGGTCAGGGCAGTCAAGTGTCCCCTAGTGAAGACAGACGGCCTGAAGAAGGCAGCGGGAACGGAAGGGAATGGACTGTGCTCGGCCTACTTCCACCTGTTTCGTTTAGCGTTTACGGGGGAGGGAAAGGCCTCATTTAGCAGCATGGGTTTGGGGATAATTAAACATTAAGCACTCAGACGGCTCTGACTACACCTCCAACAGGCCAACAGAGTAGGACTGGGCCAACCAACCGTGTTCGTTCCCAAACGCACAGTCAGGTTCAGGAGCTCCTGTGAGTCAGCTGCTTCGGTTACTAAACAGAACCCTCAATTAAGCTTTGCTGCTCATAAACACAAGAAATGGATATTCTTAACCATTATAAAATACCCACGCTTGGCAGAATTCAACTGCCCTTTAAGGGATTGGCAGAGACTTGGGGATAACCACAACTACAGGAGAAAGGAGAGCCCCCTTTCCCTCCGGCCCAGAAGGGGCCTGCTCTATGTGGGGGTCAATCAAGGCCCTGGACTGCCCTGGAGTGAGGGAAGGAAGGGGGAGGAGAGGTTGGTCCCTAGGATGGACCCAGGTGCTACTCAGAGGCAGGGGTTCTCCAGACAGTCCTGGGCCAGGGAGCTCTGTCTGTCTGTCTGCCTATCTACCTATCTATCCATCAGAGGCTCAGTTCTCCCACTGTGGAACAGGAGAGTCGGACGGACTATGAGTCTTGCCTACCTCTCAGGATGGATGCAAGATCAAAGGCAATGAATGCCCTGTGCACAAAAAGCCTCCTCTTAGAGGGAGTGTGGAAGTCTGGGACCACACTCTGCATCTCTTTACTCAGAAAGAACCAGTTCTGGGGACATGGATGACAAACAGGAAAGCACTGTCTACCGGGGTACTGGCTGATCTTAGGAGTTAGTGGCATCTCCATGGTAACACAGATCCATCATTTATCCCATGGGAGGGATAGGGGCAGGCATGGTACCCTCCGGGAGGCTTCACCCTAAACAAGAAAGCTGGCCTCACATGGTGGGGTGGGAGGTAGAAGGCGTCTCCTCGGAGATCTCCGCGAGTCATAGCCAATGGGTGAGTCATCATCTTCTAAGAAACTTTGGGGGTGATGGTAGCCTCGGGGCCTCTCAAAGTCCATGGAGCTGCCTGGGTACCTGTTGTAATAGCTGTAGTTTTGCCTGGCAATCGGCAAGAGAAAAACAAGAAGGTACACATGAGGTTCTGGGCAACGACCTTGACCTAGCTCTGACAAAGCCTACCCTGCTCCCTTTGCAGTCAGTTCGGAGCAATGGAAGCTTCCAGGTGAAGACCAAGGACCATCTGAGGGAACTGGGGCTTGGGGATGAGCCACACGATAGATGTTTTCATGCCAGGCACAGGCCGAAAGCAAATGGCAATCGCACGGACCTTGTCGACCTGACTACCCTTTATCTATCTCTTGGAGACCATTGTCCCAAGAACCTGAGCTTTCCAGGTAGCTGACACGGGAATGCCATCGGTATGCAGGCTCTGTACAGTGTGGAAAACGGGAGCACACGGACAGGTCCATGGTTGGGTCTTGTTTGAGGAGCATGTTTCTTTTTTTCTCCAAAAAAGAAAATGAAAAGGTTGGCCCGTTGCTGCTGTTAAAGTAGCCTGAGGCTAGCAGAAATGGCTAAGGACATCTAAGGAGGGACCTGGGATGAACAAGCCCCCAAAGTGGGATCCACAGGTCCTTTTGGCTCCAAATAAGTGAATGTGGAATTTGGGTGTTAGCAGGGGGTAGTGCACAGGTAGGGGTCAGCTGTGCCTCAGGAGCTGACTTATGTTATGTTAGGACACATAAGGCCATTTCCACTGTGTGGGCCCTCAACCTGGTAAGATAGTGATGTGTAAGTCAGGAAGGACGGTGGGACGTGATTTTGTCTTCCTGGAATGCTGCACTGTCCTAAATCAAAGTCTCTATTTTTTAATTTTTTTAAAAAGGGTTGTTTACTTTCATTTTACACGTGAGTGTTTTGTTTGCATGTATGCATGCCTTGTGCATGCAGTGCCCACAGAGACCAGAGAGGGCATCATCTCCCCCAGGAACTGGAGTAAGTGAGAGCTGTTAGCTGCTATATGAGTGCTACCAACTGACCCTGGGTCCTCTGTGTCCTCCGCAAGAGCTCTTCACCCCTGAGCACTGCAAAGGCTTCTGTTGGCCTGCTGCATTCTTTCTGCAGGACGGAAGTTGGGAGAAGTAGCTCTGGCAGAGGGAGGCTGTCCTAATACCTTGTTCCCTTACCTCCAGGAAAGATCCTCATAGATCTGATAGAGCAGGAAGCAGGGGCCAAGGTTGGTGCTCCCAAGTCAGTTCCTAAGAACTTACTTTGCAGGCCAGGTGTGGTGGTACATTTGAGAGGTGGAGGCAGGCGCAGATCTCTGTGAGTTTGAGGACAGCCTGTTCTATATAGTGACTTCCAGGACAGCCAGAGCTATGTAGAGAGGCTCTGTCTTAAAAACACTGGCCCCCTAAAAAAGAACTCATCACTGAGATGACGGGGGTCTGTCAGCCATGGCAGGGCCAGAGTCCTTGCTGAGGCTCTTGGAGGCAAGGTGAAATAAGGCAAGCTTGAACTCCTGTTTGGTGTGGCTACCAGAACACTGAGTGGGAGCGGGAAGAGTGGGGGAGGGCTGGTCTCCTGAGATCAGCCCAGGCTGAAGCCCTCACCTGCTCCAGGTGGGAGAGCTGTCATCTTCGCAGCACTCCTCGCTACTGAAATATTCCTGTTCCCCCAAGCAGTGGGAGTCTCTAAAGTAGCCCTGTGTCTCAGGGTCTTCTCGGCAAATAGTTGGAAGTTGCTCATCGCCTGACTCAGACCTGCAGTTGGGAGAGAGATCTGAGAGTGTGAGGAGGCGATGCCCAGATTCCCCAGTCCACCCTCAGAGTGCCTGCTTCTTCCTACACACTCCTGCCCCGACCATGTGACTACTCAGGCCCTGGCCGAGATGCTCTGTGGCTGTGCCCGTGTGCATCTGTGTGTGCACGCCTGTGGTCTCGGAGTGAATCTCTGTGTGTGCGCATTTGTGTGTGTGCGCGCTTGTGGTCTCGGAGTGCATCTATGTGTGTGCACTTGTGGTATCAGTGCATCTGTGTATGTGTGTGCATCTGTGTGTATGTGTGCTTGTGGTCTCTGTATCTTGAACACTGCTGGAGCCAAACAAATGTGCCTAGAGACCTAGACACAGAGTAATTTGAGTAACGGATCAAGGCAGACCCATTCTGGAGTAGCACTGTATACTGTAGTCAGTAGTCCAAGAGAAGACGTGAGGTTTCCATGCTCACTCCCACCCACCCCAGCTCTGATCGGTGTGATTGTGAGACTTCTGTCCCTCTGACTGCATCCTATCAAGTGCAGCTACTGGAGGAATTCTGGGTTTTACCAGCAAATGTTCCTAGAAAACGTCTCCCGAGGTTTCCATAGGCTGCCCTGTGCCAGGCCTGCCTCCTCCTGGCCTCAAGTTGCAGAAGACCCAGTGGGCTCCGTGATATCAACCCAGGGCCTCCTGATCTTACTGGAAGCAATGAGCCTGGAGCCCTTTCTTCTCTTGTCCCCAACAAAATGATCATCCTAATTGTTCAGCCCAGGACAACTCGTGTCCATAAGAACATCCCCGACACATACTGAGGGTTATGGGAAGTTAACCCCAGGGATCTGGCTCTTGGTTTACAGGATATCATCTGGGCTTTGCTTCTCCTAAGCCCTATAAGAATCTGGACCCCCAAAGCAGTTAGACAGAGGGGCAGAGAAAGGGGGAAGGCGAGGGGGCACTGGTGCTTGGATTGCAACAGCATCTATGCCTGGACCTAAAAGTCCTTTTGCTAGAAATAAATGGGAATTTCTTATTCCTGAATGCAAGCTCTGGCATTTTGAAGATCTATCAGGTGACTTGGCTAAAAGACCTATTTCTTCTTCCTTGACACTGAGCAAAAGTCGTGGGTAACAGGGCAGCATGGTATTTAAAACAAAGACAGAGGCAATGGCAACGGGCACCTACCTAATGTAAGTTTCATAATAGCGGGTTCTATCCAGGAAAGGCATACCATGGGAGGGAGGGAGAAGAGAACAGTTAAACATTTCCAAAAGCATCAAAAGTACAGACACCAGCCTGCCTCCTGGGGGTGGGCAAATATGGGCTTGTTGGCTACATATGGGCTACTATTTGTTTTCATGTGACCCATGAACTCGGGAGAGAGTTTACATTTATAAAGGGCAGAAATGAAGTAAGAAGAAGAGACCCTTTCAGCCTATTAGAAAGAGACCCTTTCTAATCCTACAGAGCTCAGGGTTTGGTATCTACACAAGAAATTCTGTAACCCCCAGCCCAAAGCATCTTGTCAAACTGGGGAAGGTGGACTTTGTGGCAACCCACACTGCAGGATGGTGGACAGTGGATTGGTAGGTCCCTCACATAAACAATGTATAAACAGGCAACGAGTTGAGTGGACTCAAGTTCAATTACAAGCGTCTGCAGGGAATTACCACGTGCCAGAGCAAAGGACAGAAGACTCGCCTTGCTCTGCAGAGTGGACATGACAAGGGCAGACAATGCATCTCCTTTTCAAGGTTACCTTTTAATACTGGACCTTCTTTGGAGCTCTCGATCATGCTTGTAGGAGTAATGCCCATTTTCAGACGCATGCTCAAGGGTCCCAACGCTGGGCCGCTTTCCGTGGGCAGCTTTGGACATATTGGCATTATTGAGATTGGCATTTGTTGAGGTGGGAACGTGCTTCCCTATGGAATTATGGTTATGATGGTTATGACACACCGAATTTCCTGCTGGAGGAAACAGCGGTTTCTCAGTATCACTTGCAGGTGGAATTGAAGGCCTTTGGACATGCAGGGGACGGTGGGTGGTATTGATCTGCTGAAGGGACTCCCTCCTATCACTATTAACATGATTGACATGGTTTCCAAGCAGGGCACCATTTCTCTGCAAAATAATGGGAGACAACACCAGGTAATTTAACAAGTATTTGATGCAGGCTAGCTATGTTAGGTCATTTTTTTTTTTTCTACATGAAACACAAATTCTAGGCAAGCTCCAGAGGAACCCTGTGAAACAACCTGAGTGTCTCAGTGGTCAGGTGAACGTACTCATGTGGCAGTTGGCCCACCTGAAAATGAGGAAGGTTACCAAGTCCTGAGCTGGGGAGCAAGTTCTCTGCTGCCCCTTGGGTTTGTTCTTCCAGTCGTTCCAAGATGAGGTGACTTAAGCCCAGCTGGCTTGCTGAGTAGCCCCAAGGTGGGGGTACTTGACATTTTCTCTGAGCTTTGAGGCTGGCTGGCAGATCAAAGAA
The DNA here is from genome assembly GCF_000317375.1 of Microtus ochrogaster. Taxonomy (NCBI): domain Eukaryota; kingdom Metazoa; phylum Chordata; class Mammalia; order Rodentia; family Cricetidae; genus Microtus; species Microtus ochrogaster. The sequence continues at coordinate 66,436,319 of NC_022013.1, read as the reverse complement.
CTGGGCTAGAGCAGAAGGAGGGCAGCGTGGACAACTGCTAGAAAGACCCAGAATGTTCCTGGACTCTGGTCAGTTTGCTGTGGCCAAGCTGAGAAGCTGGCAGCTGGGGATGGGGGAAAGCTCAGGAAGGGGGATGGTCTGGCCCACGAGAGGTGCTGGTGAATGGAGAGGTCCCAGGATGGACAGGGGCAGGTTGTTCCATCCCCTCTAGACCCTGCCACTGGTCTGTATTCTCCACACTCCTCTGTGGATCAGAGCCACCCCAACCAAAGTCCTGCCCCACTCTCTCCATGTGGCCAATGAGTAGCTAGGCACGGAATAATTACTTTGAATACATCTTCTTCGTCTGCTTTTGATTCTTCCGGCTCATCATCTTGCAAGTCACAGGATATAGCACGTCGGATTTCTGGCCCAATGTCATGCAGAGTCCTTAATCCCGCCTGGGTCAATGAAAATGGCAGAAGAGGTTAGACATCAAGGGGCCCTGATCCAGCCTGATGGAGTACTGAGAGGGACGGCTGTCTCCAAAGGCCAAGTCAAGGAACTAATGTGACCTAGGGTGTATGGGATATAGCCAGGAGGTCACAAGGATACTAGGCTGGAGTGCTTAAAGCCTGCAAATACTCCTCCTACAGCACACTAGGTACTAGGACTGTCACAGCCAAGAACGCATGCCCTGACTGACTGACAGTCTTCAGAAGGGCCGTTTGCAGAGAATCACATCCGGATCTCTGAACAGAGCAAGGAATGTCACCTGGTCTTCCTTTAAAAAAAAAAAATGAAGGGACAAGAATTGCATGGCTGCATGGAGGCTGAGCTGGCCTGGGTGCAAGTAAGCAAGCAGCCATTGGGGCCACTGCCTCACTGTAAAGCATGGAACAGGTGAGTGACGTCATACCCTGCAGTCACCAACACACTCAAATCACAAGGACATCAACAGTCACACAGGCTGAGGTTGCTGGGCAGTGGGGCCACCCAAGCCATCAGGGTCCCCTTGGCCCACAGTTCATGCAGGTTGAGAACTCAGCAGCAGAGGGACCGGGATTCTGAAAGCCACACAAATGGTGGTCTTGTTACCATCTACAGGTAGTACAAGACCCGTGGGTGACAGCTCTAGGCTCTACACTTCTACACAGCCCATCCGTCAGGACAGGCCTGGCTAAGCCTCTGCACTGCCCACAGCTGCGCCAGGGACACATTATGACGTGCACACGACCCGTAGAGAGGGGAAGGTGGAGTCAGTAGCTCTGAGAAATTTCGAATTTCAGCATTAATTTGAAGAAGGTCAAGAGGCTGACTTCAGACTAATAGGGGCTTCATCTTTCTCTACAGTTTCTCTCTGATCTTGGGTCTACCTCCATTATCCATGCAGCAATAGCTGCCGCCTGCAATCAGGAGCCTCTACGAGCTCACAAAGCACCTAAGGTACCAGCTGGGCAAGTATCCTTCAGAAGCTTGTGTTGCAACCTCAGGGCCATTTGCAGAAGAAAGTTGTGGAGTGCTGGGTCCCCCGTGCAGACCGCTTCCCAATACTATCTCCTCAGCACTACACAGAGGGTGTGGAGCTATGGGAAGGACTGAGATAAAGAACAGTGTCCATGCCTGAGATACTCATATGGTGGGGCAGACTCCAGGGGAAGGGGAATGAGGAGGGGATGCAGGGAGAGGGAGGGAAGGCAGGAGAGAGGGGAAGGAAGGGAGGGGGAAGGGGAGGGGAGGCAGGGGAAAGGGAGAGAGGGCAGGGAAAAGGGGAGGAGATGGAGGGGAACGGGAAAGAGAGGGAAGGCAGGGGAAATGGGAGAGGAGTGGGGAAAGGAGAAGGAAGGCAGGGGAAAGGGGAGGGGAGGGAAGGCAGGGGAAGGGGTGGGGAGAAGAAGGAAGCAGAGTGAGGCTAAAGCAGCCTGAAACCCTGGTGTGAGAATTCTCAAAACTGGTCCTCTGCAGACATCAGTGGCGACAATGGTTAAAGTAAAGTGGTCAGGATGTAGAGTTGTTCAGAAATTTCTCAAGCAGCCACATCCACAACATCCTCTAGGTTATTAGATGGTTCTACACACAAGGATAGACAGGCTGGCTCAGTCCCATCCCTGCTATGATAGGAGACTAGCGGCTCCTTCTTCTTCATGAATTACAGGGACAACACTCACGCTGGAGTCAAAGTGTCCTGCCTAGGAGTGTTAGGCAGGTAGGGGTCAAGCGCAGCACACTTCTAACTAAAGCTGAAAGCATAGCATGGCACCCTAAACTTACTGTGATCAAAAAAACATGGCGATGAAATCTTTCTAGCATACACGTCAATGTAGAGGAAGGGAAAGACAGGCATATGCCAGAGTTCCAGAACACTTCATGATGTGGCCACACAAAAGCTACTTCTGTTCTGCTGCCGGCAGATCATAGGCACTAATGCACACAGGCTTTGGCAAGCACTTGCACACACACACACACACGCACACACACACACACACACACACGCACGAGCACTTGCATACACACACATGCATGCACACACACACACACATGCACACACACACACATACACACACATTCACATATGTATGCTCCCTCTCTCGATTGCTATGTCCAGTATATTTCCTAGGTCTGCAGCAGACCCAGCTCTACCCCTCGGAGATACCGTAAGGGCAAACCCAGTGTGTGTTGGTAAATGCTCTTACCCAGCACAGGTATGTGAAGAAAAGCCATACCCATTCATTCAGTTTTCTAGGGTGCAATTATCAGGAGACAATAAACTTGGTAAAAATCCCCTTGTCTGACTTTGGGAGAAAAGGCTGTTACATATTTGAGGTTCAAACAAGAAGAAACAAGGCTTGGAACACCTGCTGCTGTACCCACAAGACAAACATTCTATTCGCTATGATCAACACTCCCGGGTAAACTGTGCACATCCAGGCATATTTTCAAGGCCTAGGGGCCAGGAACGTTCCCCAGCTTAGACAGCAGTCTTGTTGCCATTTAACTAACTGGACTAGGTGTGATTAAAAGAAATAGAAAACTATTTATTTGGATAATTTTTCACATCATCCTCTGTTGATGAGTTGACATTTCACTGAAATACACATGTAACAGTTGCAGAGTGAAAACAGAAACTGTCCCCACCACACCTTCAGAGTTCCACGAGATTGGGATTCCGTTGACAGAGTGGGCAGTAAACAGACACAGGACAGAGGCTTGGTTTGCAACATAAATCATGGAGAGGGTTGAGAGGTGGCTCGGAGTACCACTTCCCAAAACAAATAATGACAACATATTTATTAAAGAGACACCAAAGGAGGAAAGTCTAGGCATCACTCTTCCCAGATGTGAAAGCGGAGGGTTCAGAAACCAGGATCCTAGTTTGCAAAGCACACCAGGTAAGAGCGGGGTTGGCTTCGCTCTCTTGCGTAGGACCTGGGGGCAGGGAACCAGCACATAGGTTCCCAACTAGAATTGAAATGAAGCTTAAGCACAGCACCCTGGATTTATTACATACCACAAAACATGAGAATGAAAATTGTTCTAGCACACATATCAAGCTAAAAGGTAGCTTAGGCTGTTCCAAAATCCCATAGGCACAGAATCCAGTTCCAAAAGCACAGTCAACTACCTTAAACCCTCAGAAAAATTACTTAGTTGTTCACAACACTAAATTTTTTTTCTTGAAAAAAAAAACATTTTACAGTCATTAAAATTTTCTAGTCTTTCATATTTGTATAAGTATCTATCTCTTATCAGCAAAAATATTGTTTAAATTTGAAATGTGGTCATTAGCACTTAAACCCACACAAAGCCATATAAAGTCATTCCATTGACATCACAGTAGACTTATGGTTTTGAATAAACACAGAATTGCTATAAAATATAAACAGTATTGACTTGTTTTAAGATGTCCAATCTTACAAAATATTAAACAGGATCAAGCCTAGTCTCTGGTTGACTTTAAAATGCTAGCTGTTATCATAAATATTTGTTTAAAAAAGAAATGTTGGCGCTGCGCCTGTAGACTGTTCCTTTAAGTTTTAGACACCATTTAATTGGAATTTTATAGATATTTACTCTACTTAATGATTAATTCACCAAAAATAAATTCTCTCTAAACATTTCTGAAGCAACAGCAGAAAGTGGTGGCCTGCTGGGGAGCAGGAATACCCACTGGGAAACCCAGACCTTGCTCACTCAGGGTTGAGTGCCGGCTAGCTGGCTGCATGTGCCAAGCTTTGCTGCCTGCTTCCCCAGACTAGCTCCCTGTGGCATGCCAGCCCTCTGCCAGCTCTCAGCTGCACAGCACGCACACACAAACAACCAGAAACCCACCCCAGACCTACGCTGTAGCAGTGAAGGAGAGAGAGGCGAGTCTCCAGGCAGCCCTTGGAGAGACCCTTCATCTTCACAAGCTGGGTGCCAGGGCTCCAGACTCCTGCCAAAGAATGCTACTCTGGCACAGCCTGCTCCGCCACCCAGCCACGCCTCATTCAGCCAAAGCTGGCTCTATGCAGTCACCTCACTATTGACAAGTTCTGGTTAATTTTTTGGGGGGAGGCAGGCTTTGGCCCACACTCAATTACAGAGGACAGTTTTAGCCTAGCTCTATGAGAAGATAGGGCTGGAGGTTAAATTCTGATAGAATGAACGTGCGTATCTACAGGCTGTCCCCCGCCTCTTCTGCACACATGGAAACACCCCTTGCTCTATCACTGCTTTCCTCCGGGGAAAATGTCATGGTGTGGCCTTTGTATCCATTGTGAACAGGCCTTCTGTTAGACAGAAAGGGTTAGAAGCATGGGCACGACACTCCATTATTCATCTACAGAGAGCCCTCCTCTCCCGAGATCATGAGTTACCGAGGGGTAGCCCTGGGCTGGAAAAGTGATGTGTGCCACCACACTCTGAAAGCTAGAGGGGATATTTAAAAGCTTTACCACCTGTGACTCGCCCTGGTACTGAGACACCTATCTGTTGCAGTTCCGCCTCGTTTCAGCTGGGGATTGAAACAGGGTCTCATATATGCTAAGCAAGTACCACTGAGCCACACTCCCCACCCTTCCACCTTGATGCTTGGTTTAGGTTTAACCTCAGAATCAGAGACATGTCTGCGTTGTTTCCTAAAAATGCAGATAGCATTATATAAAATTGAGGCTCCTTTGATTGTATCATATTTCTGTCATTGTGAGCCTGCATACTGAGGGAGGATGAGCCAAGATGATGTGCAATGGGTTAAATAACGTTCTGGAACTAGCTGAAGGCTCAGCAAGGATCCTTGAGCCCTAGCTTCAATCTACCCGGGGTGCAAAGGCAACGAGTCTGCAGGGAGAGGGTGGTAGCTGAGTCTCAACCACACACCTCTGTCAAGGTTGCCCACCTTTTAGGTAACCTATTCCCACAGCATCACACACACACCCTCCTTCTCGCTTGTGCTACCCAGAGGTGCTGAGGATTTGGAACACATTCCTAATTGAACACTACTAATTCTAACCATTGCTCTTCCAGATCAGCAGGTAGTGAAGCCTGAGCACACCACATGACCCCTGGCCTGAATCCAATGGACATGTGGGCTGCAGGGACAGAGGAGGAGCATCCCAGTGAGGAGCCTCTCGAACACAGATCATCACAACGAGGCTGCTGCATCTTCTACCTTTAAGGAGAGCTTTGGGTCATCTCCCCAGAGCAATGTGTTTCAAGGGTTGGTTCATGGACCTCTTGGCATTCTGAGACTCCTCCAGGGGTCCACGAGGTCACTGAGATTTGTATATGACTGGATGTCCTTGGCCTTGTACACTCTCATTCTCTCATGAGCATGCTGTGAGGGTTCCAAAGGCTGGGTGACAGTGATGTCACCACCACCCTGGCATCTTTGTGCTTACGTAGTCTTGCATTTATAAAATTCATCAGCTTTAATTTATAAGACAGTAACTATTGATATGCAAGGGTTCTGGATACATCTTAGGAATAGGAAAGGTCCTAAGACCAAGATGTTTGAGAACTGCTGAGGACTGCTGACCAGTCCATCCTCCAGCAAGTGACACCACCATGACCACAGGGTCAGCCTTCTTCTACTCCCCCCGACCTCTGTTCATCACGTGGCCTCTCTACGCTAGCCTCTACCTCTTCCTTAAGTTCCAGTATTGTAGACACGCACTAACACATCTGGCTGCCTTCAACACTTCACCTGGCTTAATTTCCCATTATCCCAAAGAGCCAACTTTCTCAGGCCTAAGATAAGCCAAGGAGAAAAGTTCACCCAGGTACCCACCCACCTGGGAACCCTAAGTTTTACTTACCAAGTTCCTTCCTAAAGATAACTGAGCAGTGATATGTTAGGCCATGAAGGGATGCTAGGTGCATATTAGTAATAACATGCTATCATAATAAGAGCCTTTACTATTTGATCATTTGCCTTAACTTCTTTTCCATTAAGACTTTTGAGACATAAAGATGGTTGTTTTCAGTACAGTCCAATTTTCGTCTCCCAGGAAGCTCTCAGTCATCCTGTGGACTGATTCTGAACTGGGGATTCCATGAGCCTCCTTCCCACCCTAACCTGGCTTCCCTGTGGTGGATGCTGCTGGTCTCTGACACATCTGATCCAAGAACTAAAAGTTTAGCATCATGGATCCATCCAGGAGCTGGGTATTAGGTTTGCTGCGCTTGTCTTCGGGAATTTCAGACATGACTTCATTATTCCTTCATGTCTTCCTTTCTACTGAACACTTACTCTTCTGCCAGGACCCTGAGAGAAAATGACAGAGGCTTCTGAGGCTTGACTGCAACCTGAGTATCAGGAAGCCTGGTCCTCTGTGTATGGAAGTTGGGGGCCGTTCTCTCCACAATCAACTCTGTTTCTTCGCAACATCAGCCTTGTAGGCAAATGAACATTTCCTAGCTTCTGTGGGTTTAGGTGATATACAGAGAAAGGCCTGTGTAACTCTACCCATTAGAACTATACGAGAATCTAGTGATCTACCAGAAGTGATCTCAAGGCCGGGTGGGGAGGGTGAGATAGGAAAGCTGCTTGCCTAAGGGATAATCATTTATTTGACCTATGTCTGCAAGGCTAACCAGTTTCCCTCTCATGGGTGATGTATGAGTTCTCTCTGCTACGGTGGCTACCCCGGGTACCACTTCACAGTGGTGATTCCAGAGGCCCTGCTAAGATGAGATTAGCCCTGTGGTCGCTGGAGCATGGAGAGATTTGGGAGAGGGGCCAGGCTGTTGGCCCAATCTGAGAGACTTGAATGCTGTGGCAGATCATTACTGTCAGACATGAGTGGGCTCTGACCTCCCCCAAGGAGTCAGGCATACCAGGTTATTTGTCTTGGCTCATGCATTCCCACACCACCCACAATGGTCTTCAAACTATGGGGATGGAAAACACTCACACAAACTCCCAGCCTCACTATTGTCTGTACAAGGGTCTCAGCTGGGCCTGTCTCCACAGTGAGGTCAGGAGGCCCACTGTGGTGTAGGAAGGTGAAGTCACATGGCAAGGAACCTCTGCGGTCAGGGGCAAATGTCACAGGCACAAGATGTCACTAGAGAAGACTCCTCTAGGCTTACCTGAAATAGGCCTGAAGGAGTCATGCTGCCCAGGGCGGGGGCCCTATCCATTTCAGCCTGGCCTTCAGGGTAGCTGCCCCCCAGAGATTCTTGGAGGAGCTCTCCTTTGTAGCAGAACAGGGCTGCCCAGCGTCCTGCTCCCTCCTCCTCGCCCTTCCACTGCACCCCATTCTCCCCACCCACTCATGTCATGAACACACAGGCACACACCCCACTCCAGGCCATGCAAAATGGAGCAGTGGACTGGAAGTCCTTCTTCTTCCTCTCCCCTACCTCTTGTCTTTTATTCTTCCCCATTAACTCTGCTCTTTGAATGCTGGCCCTCCTTGGCCATTCTGGGCATCTTGAGCTAATAGCAGAGGTATAGACTTGACCCGTTCTGGGGATGGGTTTAAGGTTTAAGAGCAACGCCCTCATCAGACAACATTTTGGGCAAAAAGTCTGCTGTTGTTACTGTGTGAGAACGTGACCTGACAAGTTACCTGTTTGCATCTTTGCACGTTCCCTAGTGTCTTAAAAAAGGGGGAGAATTCCTCTCGATGGATGACTACAGTACAGAACAGAAAAGAGATCAAACCAAGAATTTCTTAAAGTTCTGGTAGTAAACAGGCATATGATATTATTATTGTTGTAGTCTTAATAATAAGCAATTATACGTCCAAGGAGCTTTACAATCACTTAGCTATTCCTCACAACAGCCCTGTGAGGTAGGTCGACATTGTTACCCCCATTTTACAGATGGGGAAACTGAGGCACAGAGAGGTTAAGTGTCTTGCCCAAGGTCACACAGCAAGTGAATGCTGGAGCTGGGACTAGAACCCAGGTTCCCTGACTCCCAGTGTCCTTGAAACTAGGCCATACTGCTTCCAAAGAGGCATCCCAGACTGGCTCTGAGCGCGAGTTAGAGACAGACAATGTTAGATGAGGTTTGGGTATGGTGGCATTTCCCATTGACACGGTAAGATGGAACCTGAGGTCTGCCTGGTTGGTTTTGGCATGCGGGTGTATGTGTTAGTTTCAGTGGGTGTGTCTGAGCTTCCTGGCCTTCCACTTATTAGTGCGTTCTGGACTGGGTCACTGCAGCAAGCAGGGCCAGGCACCCAGTCAGGAGGGCACAGCACACTGGCATAAAAACGGAACTCTCTGCTCAGTGCCAATCAGCCTGCCAGTCTTTGGGAGTCTGGGCAAAAACTAGGGATGCAGGACTTTGAGATGGAGTCAGCTGCCCACCTTAGGCAGGTCTGCTTAATCCTTTTTAATATATATATATATATATATCTAATATATATATATCATTTAATTAATTAATTTATTTATTTACTGGCCAGCATCAGCAAGTTGTGTTCATTTCATTTCTCTATGGGGCAGCTGCCCTTATCCTTTGCTCTCTTTCTCTCTCTCTCACTCTGTCCCTTTCACTGAGTCTCTGGTTTGGAAGGGAAAAACCGTAACTCATACATTTCCCTTCCATGAAAAGGAGCCACCATGAGCAGTGTCCGCAACAGGCAGCCATGGCTCCACGGGTGAGCCACGGCCCCGCTTCTGCCTTCCAGAGGAGTGCCTTGCTCGGAAGGGGTCTCCCCGGGGCTTTGGGATTGCTCTTGCCTGCATTTCTCCTGAAATGCTGCGTCAGTAGAAATAAGCCCGAGTGTGAGCTTGCCCTTTCAAGGCCTTAGCCACAAGCGCCTTCGGACTAACCAGCTTGGTGCGGTAGCTCAGGCAGAGAACTCTAAAGCATCCGTTCAAGCATCTGAAACAAACGAATCAGCCAGTGAAATCCCATCTGTTAGCATCTATTCTCCTCTTACATTAAAAAAGGAAAACATATATAGATATATAAAAGAGCAATGCTATGGCTTCAGGTGGAATCATAGTTCTTTAAAAAAAAAAAAAAAGAATCTCACTGCCTTCCAGATTAAGGTGACAGGATTAACAGGACCACACGTAGGTCAGATCTCTGGGAGGAACTAAGCTGTCTTTGTGCACCGTGCCTGAGAAGGCCACAGTAAGGAACACTAGAGACTAATAGCTAGTTTCAATACCACCTGCATCTCCCAACCACCCCCGTCTGTGGCCAAGGCATAGACCTTAAAGCCACTCAACCTAAACACCTAATCCTGCAGAGCTGTAGAACGGGCTCCTTAAATCCAACTTCTAAACAGACAAAGGACTAGCTGCCTGGGGTTCCCTGGGGTTCATCTGGGTGGCTTCTCACACGGAGGACATTGTCCCCAGGCTCCATGAGAGCCGACAAAAGACTTGAGTGTCAAAACAAAGAGAAATGAACAAAACTCTCCCCACTTCGGGGCCTTTTGGAGCACGCGGCATCCCAGAGGCCCTCTCTGGAGGTGCAATGGGACTGCAGGAGAGGGGACTGAGAATTTCTGGGGCTGCGTGGCTATGTTTCTTTATTTCTTTGTTCACTGTGGAAACTTGCAGGTCACTCGGATGCAGCAACATGGATGAAGAGCAAATGCTGAGTCAAATCAAAGGGAACATGTTTTGCGATGAGCGGGCTAGAACAGAACGGCTGTGTGCAGCTTCTCTCTGGCTCCTATCATAGAAGGGCGAGAGACTGGATGATGGGGATGAAGGGAAGGATGGAGTGGATGGATGGAAAGTGCACACTCACTCAGACCACAGAGGCCAGAGGACACAGGTGCCCAGCTCCACCCGATGCAGAGGCAGGAACACCTTCAGCCATGACCCACCACAGGGAAGGTTGACAACACTTGGTCTGAACACAAGGAGACCAGGATGAGCCCACAGGGTTCAGACCACAGTGTGCCTGTGTGCTCTTGAGAGCCATGACATGGAATGGGCGTGTGGAGCTTGAGTGCCAGTTCCGGGAGCTCTTCAGACAGACCTCACTCTGCAGGTCAGCACGCACAAGCTAGGCTGTTCACACAGTAATTGCCACAGTCCACTTCCCACTACAAGCAGCCTGGGAGCCACACCTGAGGTACCCTGTTGCCAAAATCATGTTGCTCCTTTCTCAATCAGCCAAAGCCCCTCGGCAGCTGTCTCAAGGGTGCCTTTCTCCCACGACTGAGCCCAGTTCCCTACCTGCCACATCACCCATGATATTTCATAACGCAGAAATGGAAACCTTCTTATGCACTAATTAAATGTAGAATAACACTCACACTTAAAGCCATTTCTATAGCAGTGGAAGCCAAAAATGTAATTAGAATTATCCATCAAGGAGACAAACATTTTCTATTTTTAATGCTTGTTTCAGAATCAAATGCCTTTTCAGAATTTAACTGTCAAGATTATAAACACAACTTAATTTTCTATGCTGTATGCTTAATATAAATTACAGCCCTAGCCTCAATTCTCAATAGAACCATGGAAAAATGTATTTGTATCATATAACTGGAAATATTTGCCTTTTACCAATGAAATTAAACTTTCTTTAAATAATAAAAATGAAAGGTCTTAAATGAGAGAAAAGCCTCAACATTATTTTAACATAAGGTGGTTGTCTCCACCCAGAACCTTCATGGCATACTGTTGGTACCATCTGAGCCTTCCTTCAAGGCTCAGTAAACTCCATATGCGGTGACTATTTAAGCCATGTGCTGTTTACGCTATTTCAGACACAGAAACACCCATCCAGCCACCAGAGCAAGCCTTAGGGCTTCAGAAAAGCTCTTAACCCACGCCCCATACACACACTTCCGAGTCTTTCCATATAGACCCTTCCCTGGAACCCGAGAGTCTCTTAACTCAGACACAACCTCACTCGACAAACTGTGACATAAGCTGCAGCAGAGAGATCAATTCTAGAGCAGACTAGAGTTCTAGAGCAGCAAGGCATTCTGGGTAGGCAGGGTGTATCCACCGAGCTCGGAAATTCAGTCAGTCTGTCCTACAGGGCTGAAGATCACCTGAGGGGGCGCTCTGCTCTCCGCTGGTGGCCAACCTTGTCTGCCGCCACCAGGAACATACAAACCAGGGACCGACTCAAATCTGCAAACTCAAGCTTTTAAGATTTTGTCACGAGAGGCTGCTTATGAGTTGGAGTCACAGCAGTCACGTCTGCAAACCGGATCAGCAGGAGGGAGGTGAGAGCTTACATTGAAGCCTATGACCTGAGATGGCAGCAAACCAGATGGCTGAGCCTACAACTCACATGATCGGGGACAAAAGAACCCAGACTGACTTGAACAGATGTGGGTGACCACCTGCCCCACCAGCGAGGTATTTGTTCAACCCTTAGGATCTCCCCATGACTCATCCGGCCACTGACCCCAGGTCATCTGCTAACCTGTGATACACACACCCCACATCCCTCAACCACCACAATCCTTCATCCTTATTCATACTCTTTCTCCCAGCGAGATCACACTCAGGCCTTAGCTTCCAGTTACCCCTCGGAACACACAACGATGCTGCGTATTTGCTCCCAGAACAAAGAGCAGGACTGCTCCATGTTGTATCTTATGTCAACACTCACAAGGCCACGTTTAAGAACCATGAGAACGGGGACATATGAGTAACTTTCATGTCAACTTTTGGAGAAGCAAGGAAAACATCTTTGTTTGTGACCGACTGAAGGCACTACAGGTGTCATGGACAGCTGGACTTAGGACAGTTGTCACTCTCCATATATCCTTGCTCTGCCTCTTGGCATCTGTCCCCAGTTCTCTTTAAACACCACAGGCCCCTGAACTACCTTCTCTAGCTCCCCTGCCTGAAAATCCTAGCATGATTCCTTGTCTCTCCAAGCCTGCCCACCCAGAGCTCTGGACATCTTTAGGATTCTATCACCTTTAGATGCCTGAGCCCTGATTGGACCAGATATTCCTAAATGTCACACCCACACTCTGGGGGCCTGGAAGGGATAACCTTGTACAAGCACACATACGTGCCTGTGTGTGTGCATGCGTGCATGTGTGTGTGAAGGGGCAGGTCCTAGAGGAAGGGGGATGGGCCAGAGACTGGCCTGTGTATAGTTCTTGCACAGCAAGCCTCACTGCCATTGGGAGACAGCACACAGACACAGACATGCCACACACACACACACACACACACACACACACACACACACACACACACACACACACAGTACATACTAGGGAGTGATGGATGCTATTGAAATGGACCAAAAACCAACAAGCCGTGGGGTAAGAAACAAACAAAAACAAAACAAAGCACTTGCGTTCAGATGGAAAGCTGTTCACTGGGCAGTCAGTCCCTGAGCCCAAGGCTATGGGAAGAGGGGCCTGCCTAGGGGACGTTGCCTTCAGCCTAAAGGACGCTGCCTTCGGCCTAGGGGATGCTGCCTTTGGAGAAGAGCCAGGTGGCTAGGGCATGAGGTGACCATTCACTCCTTTCCCATCATGGCTGTCCTGGGGGCCTTGCACAGACCAGATGGTGGCAGGTGCCAGGTTCAACGGAGAAGACAAGTAAGGGAGGAAGGACTTACCTTGTGGCTCAGAAAGGGCTAGTCCACAGTGTGGGGAGTGTGCGGTATCTCAGTTTAAACAAAATCCTCTGGCACTGCTCAACCATCATTAGTCAGCTCTCTAGTATCTCAAATTAAAGCTGGCGACATCGTTAGTGACAAGAACAGAACAAGAGGACAATTCACCTGCAGGGCAATCGTGGTGTTCTTCGCGGGGTACTTCCCCACCAGGCCTTGTTCTTTCCGTTTCTTGAATTTCCTAAAGTAGTCCTGTATCAGGAAAGTGGCATAGAACTTCCCCACGGTTACCTCATCATCTAAACGGAGAGACCAGACACAGCTCTCCCGAATCAGCACATTTGGACCAAGAGCCTAAACCCTCACTTCTGGTCGGGGCAGGGGTGGGGCGGGACAGTGCACGAAAGGCACCGGGCTCACAGTCTATCACAGGGGTTGCTCAGTCTAGCAAGAAGCAAAGCTTTGCAAAGCAGTTAAGGCTCAAAGTTAGAGTCAGTTAAAACAAACTGATCCTCAGAGTGGCAGAAGGTAATGCATATTTATCACGAGTTTAAGAGAGTAGCGTATTAGTAACAGTATGAAGCGCCACCTTGGTTATTACTTAAAATAAACATTACAAAACAGAAAGGCCTTGCAGGCCACATTTCCCGCCCTGTACATAGAGATTTGCATGTGTAATTACCATAAGCATCGAATGCAATTAAGCATCCAAATCCCCATGTCACAAGACGGAGGCCTAGAAAGGTGACATGAGCTTGGAAGGAGAGGAAGGTCGGAACAGAGACTGCAGCTCCAGATCTCACACGCTCCCCCACTCTTTGCCAATAAGCTCCGAGACCATTTCTTGGTTTGAAATTCACCACGACTGGATTTCTGCACTGCGATGACAGCTCCATCTAACCTCAGCACTGAGCAGGCTCTATTTCTGCTCTGGTCAGAAACAACCTCCAGCATGTATCGCTCGGGAATCAGAACTCTGCTGGCAACTTTGAAGGTAGATGCATGAGGCAGAATAGGGGCTCCGACTGTCTCATGGTAAACCGTAGGGGACATGTCAGTGTGTCCCATGCCCTGCCCACAAGGTCTTCTGGGTAGAAACTGGCAAGGCTACATTAGCAGCCGAGCTTGTGTGGGGCTGTGTTGGGGGTTGCATGCTGTCTGACGGGACCTAAAAAGCATGGGAAGAGGAACAGCTGTGGGTGCTTGGACTTCTGGTAAAGCCAGCCTTGCAAGAGTCATGTGGATGGAGTCATGAGGATCAACCTGTCTAAGATTCTAGTCTCCCCTATAAAATGGAGCTCCATCTCAGAAGAACTGAGGATGTGGAAGAGAAGATGTACAAGGCACTCGAACCCTGGTGTAGGCTGCTCTCGAGTCGAGTGTCCTTCAATCACAAGCCATCGGTCACTATTGTTTCAAAGCAAGCCAACACGATCACTTACTGAAGTGGATGATAGAGCATAGGCGGTTTGGGGCCGCTGGGACCCACTGAGTCCACGGATAGAACTTCGGTGGGTTTTATTTAGTGCCCGCTTGTGATGTAGCACCCTGAGACTGCTGGGCCACTTTGGACAGCTTCTCTAGTCCCTTTTGCCAGAAGGTGCTCAGCATTATCTGACAGGCTGTTTTGGGGTGGGTTGGACGTGATAAATGTTAAATTCCTTCTGAGCCCAAGCCAAGAAAGCCTTGATGTGGTGGAGGGTTTGCTGAAGAAAACTGAGGGCTCTCTGACTGGCTCTGACTGGCCCTGACTGGTTCTGACTGGCCAGTTCATCTACCCCATCCAGCAAGGCACTCTGTCTGGGGATGGGGGGGACTGTGTCCAAACCCGGTTCACATTCCTCACACAAACTCTACATACAGTTCTGCTTACCCGTCTAAGAAAGGGAGAGGTTACATGGCTGGACCAGGTCAACTGGGCTGGATCTGAGCCCAGGGCCCTCTCCTCCTCCAGCCCTAGCTCTCCTCTAAGAGCCTGGCTCTAGCCATGTCCAACACCTGCTTTCCTTTGAGCTGCCTTTCAAGTTCTTCCTAGTGCTTTTCTAGTAGACCATGGTTGCTGGGACAGCATAGCCCCAGAGCCCAAAATCTCTGCCACCTTCAACAAGCAGATGTCTTTTGTATTTCAAGGCCCCATAAGCCTTGGAAGACTCCCTGACTCAATGTTGAGGATCACTGCGTTCATCTATACCAGGATGTTTCTGGTAAGAGAAGTTCTGGCTTTCTCTCCAGCTCTGGAGTGGCAGGGCAGGATTCAAGGATGACCTGATTATCTTCCCTGAGAAAAAGCAGTGCTGAGAGACCTGGATGAACAAGATCTCTAAAGATCAAGAAAAGCTAAGGCTTGAGCAGGACAGGGAAGGAATGGAGAGAAGAAATGCCATCTGGGCTCAGTAGAACACAGAGCAGACCCAGAACCAGACAGACAGCAGGAGGATCTCTAAGGGAGAGGAGCTTCTAAAGAGAAAGGGAATCCATGAACGAGCAGAGACAAAAGGGCACTGAGAACCCAGGCAAGATTCTAGTCTGAGGCATCTCCACATCATGGCAGGAGTGGCAAGGCTGCAGGCACAGAGCAGAGAAGCAAATGATCCCAGGATGTCCTCCCCAGCTGGTTCCTGACATCACCTGTCCATCAAGCTCACAGTGAGCTGTGACAGCTCAGAGCACATCCCAAAAGCTGCCTAGACAAACATCACCAGCTCTGAGGTCACCTGAGTACCCTCAGGGCACAGGCCCACCACTCAGTCTGCTCTCCCTAACCACATCATACTGCGGGAGACACTAACACCTGGAAACACCGTCTGTCTGTCCCAAGGGAGGGACCATGGTGTCATGTTTTCAGTGTGCCACGATGAGGAAAAAGTTGGGAACTACTGGTTTACTGGGAGATAAGAGAAAAAAAATGAAAAAGACCAATGATGAATACAGACACTGAAACCCAACCAGAGCCATCCACTAAGCCTGAATGCCACGCTGCTTGTTCTCCTTTGGTGCAAATGTCCCTAAATGAGATGTAAATAGATAAGCAGGTGCTACATTGGACACGGGAATGGGCACTACAGAATCTCGTGGAGCATTCCACCTCTTCCTAAGACTCTAGTTCTTTCTTCTCAGGTATCATAATGCCTCTGGCTGCTATCGGGGAACAGACTGACATCTATCATCCTAAACCCCAAACCATGTAAAGGAACACAAAGAACTACCAGGCCCCAGAAATGGGGGATGCATTCATCCTTTCTGAGAAGTTCAATAGAGATAAATGTTGATCAAATGTTTTCAAAGGAAGGGAGTTTAGATCATAAGCCAAATTCTGAACTGGTTTTCCTAGTAAGATAAAAAGAAGTGGGGCGTCCCAGCGATGCAGGGGACACTCTTCAAGCATACCTTGTGTGAGGGGGGGCTATTCCTGCGGGCATTAGATGGGCCACCATGGAGGTGGTGTTTCCAAAGAGACAGAGTTGGAACAAGAGAGAGGTGAGTGTCTTGGGTTAGTGTGCAGAAGGTTTACACAGACAGGCACAGCCCACTATTCTGAAGCATGCATCTGTATTTCAGAAAACAATGTAGGGGAATCCAGTTGGCAAGAGATAACTCTGATTCCATGCCACCACCCTAAAACAGAATTGCTTCAGAATATTCTGAGAGTTGAAAGGAATGGAGGCTGCAGAGAGAGCGCAAGCGTAGTGGTTACAACAGTTTAAAGAGCGGTTCATCTAAGCCATGCGACCACTTGGATGTGCAGCTGAAAGGGAAAAAAAAAGGAAACCAAGAGGAGTTTTAAAAGTGCAGAATCAGGTGTGGGGAGCTGGGGGT
>NC_022013.1:66413565-66419359 GCF_000317375.1 Microtus ochrogaster | reverse complement strand
CCTAGAGGAAGGGGGATGGGCCAGAGACTGGCCTGTGTATAGTTCTTGCACAGCAAGCCTCACTGCCATTGGGAGACAGCACACAGACACAGACACAACACACACACACACACACACACACACACACACACACACACACACACACACACACACAGTACATACTAGGGAGTGATGGATGCTATTGAAATGGACCAAAAACCAACAAGCCGTGGGGTAAGAAACAAACAAAAACAAAACAAAGCACTTGCGTTCAGATGGAAAGCTGTTCACTGGGCAGTCAGTCCCTGAGCCCAAGGCTATGGGAAGAGGGGCCTGCCTAGGGGACGTTGCCTTCAGCCTAAAGGACGCTGCCTTCGGCCTAGGGGATGCTGCCTTTGGAGAAGAGCCAGGTGGCTAGGGCATGAGGTGACCATTCACTCCTTTCCCATCATGGCTGTCCTGGGGGCCTTGCACAGACCAGATGGTGGCAGGTGCCAGGTTCAACGGAGAAGACAAGTAAGGGAGGAAGGACTTACCTTGTGGCTCAGAAAGGGCTAGTCCACAGTGTGGGGAGTGTGCGGTATCTCAGTTTAAACAAAATCCTCTGGCACTGCTCAACCATCATTAGTCAGCTCTCTAGTATCTCAAATTAAAGCTGGCGACATCGTTAGTGACAAGAACAGAACAAGAGGACAATTCACCTGCAGGGCAATCGTGGTGTTCTTCGCGGGGTACTTCCCCACCAGGCCTTGTTCTTTCCGTTTCTTGAATTTCCTAAAGTAGTCCTGTATCAGGAAAGTGGCATAGAACTTCCCCACGGTTACCTCATCATCTAAACGGAGAGACCAGACACAGCTCTCCCGAATCAGCACATTTGGACCAAGAGCCTAAACCCTCACTTCTGGTCGGGGCAGGGGTGGGGCGGGACAGTGCACGAAAGGCACCGGGCTCACAGTCTATCACAGGGGTTGCTCAGTCTAGCAAGAAGCAAAGCTTTGCAAAGCAGTTAAGGCTCAAAGTTAGAGTCAGTTAAAACAAACTGATCCTCAGAGTGGCAGAAGGTAATGCATATTTATCACGAGTTTAAGAGAGTAGCGTATTAGTAACAGTATGAAGCGCCACCTTGGTTATTACTTAAAATAAACATTACAAAACAGAAAGGCCTTGCAGGCCACATTTCCCGCCCTGTACATAGAGATTTGCATGTGTAATTACCATAAGCATCGAATGCAATTAAGCATCCAAATCCCCATGTCACAAGACGGAGGCCTAGAAAGGTGACATGAGCTTGGAAGGAGAGGAAGGTCGGAACAGAGACTGCAGCTCCAGATCTCACACGCTCCCCCACTCTTTGCCAATAAGCTCCGAGACCATTTCTTGGTTTGAAATTCACCACGACTGGATTTCTGCACTGCGATGACAGCTCCATCTAACCTCAGCACTGAGCAGGCTCTATTTCTGCTCTGGTCAGAAACAACCTCCAGCATGTATCGCTCGGGAATCAGAACTCTGCTGGCAACTTTGAAGGTAGATGCATGAGGCAGAATAGGGGCTCCGACTGTCTCATGGTAAACCGTAGGGGACATGTCAGTGTGTCCCATGCCCTGCCCACAAGGTCTTCTGGGTAGAAACTGGCAAGGCTACATTAGCAGCCGAGCTTGTGTGGGGCTGTGTTGGGGGTTGCATGCTGTCTGACGGGACCTAAAAAGCATGGGAAGAGGAACAGCTGTGGGTGCTTGGACTTCTGGTAAAGCCAGCCTTGCAAGAGTCATGTGGATGGAGTCATGAGGATCAACCTGTCTAAGATTCTAGTCTCCCCTATAAAATGGAGCTCCATCTCAGAAGAACTGAGGATGTGGAAGAGAAGATGTACAAGGCACTCGAACCCTGGTGTAGGCTGCTCTCGAGTCGAGTGTCCTTCAATCACAAGCCATCGGTCACTATTGTTTCAAAGCAAGCCAACACGATCACTTACTGAAGTGGATGATAGAGCATAGGCGGTTTGGGGCCGCTGGGACCCACTGAGTCCACGGATAGAACTTCGGTGGGTTTTATTTAGTGCCCGCTTGTGATGTAGCACCCTGAGACTGCTGGGCCACTTTGGACAGCTTCTCTAGTCCCTTTTGCCAGAAGGTGCTCAGCATTATCTGACAGGCTGTTTTGGGGTGGGTTGGACGTGATAAATGTTAAATTCCTTCTGAGCCCAAGCCAAGAAAGCCTTGATGTGGTGGAGGGTTTGCTGAAGAAAACTGAGGGCTCTCTGACTGGCTCTGACTGGCCCTGACTGGTTCTGACTGGCCAGTTCATCTACCCCATCCAGCAAGGCACTCTGTCTGGGGATGGGGGGGACTGTGTCCAAACCCGGTTCACATTCCTCACACAAACTCTACATACAGTTCTGCTTACCCGTCTAAGAAAGGGAGAGGTTACATGGCTGGACCAGGTCAACTGGGCTGGATCTGAGCCCAGGGCCCTCTCCTCCTCCAGCCCTAGCTCTCCTCTAAGAGCCTGGCTCTAGCCATGTCCAACACCTGCTTTCCTTTGAGCTGCCTTTCAAGTTCTTCCTAGTGCTTTTCTAGTAGACCATGGTTGCTGGGACAGCATAGCCCCAGAGCCCAAAATCTCTGCCACCTTCAACAAGCAGATGTCTTTTGTATTTCAAGGCCCCATAAGCCTTGGAAGACTCCCTGACTCAATGTTGAGGATCACTGCGTTCATCTATACCAGGATGTTTCTGGTAAGAGAAGTTCTGGCTTTCTCTCCAGCTCTGGAGTGGCAGGGCAGGATTCAAGGATGACCTGATTATCTTCCCTGAGAAAAAGCAGTGCTGAGAGACCTGGATGAACAAGATCTCTAAAGATCAAGAAAAGCTAAGGCTTGAGCAGGACAGGGAAGGAATGGAGAGAAGAAATGCCATCTGGGCTCAGTAGAACACAGAGCAGACCCAGAACCAGACAGACAGCAGGAGGATCTCTAAGGGAGAGGAGCTTCTAAAGAGAAAGGGAATCCATGAACGAGCAGAGACAAAAGGGCACTGAGAACCCAGGCAAGATTCTAGTCTGAGGCATCTCCACATCATGGCAGGAGTGGCAAGGCTGCAGGCACAGAGCAGAGAAGCAAATGATCCCAGGATGTCCTCCCCAGCTGGTTCCTGACATCACCTGTCCATCAAGCTCACAGTGAGCTGTGACAGCTCAGAGCACATCCCAAAAGCTGCCTAGACAAACATCACCAGCTCTGAGGTCACCTGAGTACCCTCAGGGCACAGGCCCACCACTCAGTCTGCTCTCCCTAACCACATCATACTGCGGGAGACACTAACACCTGGAAACACCGTCTGTCTGTCCCAAGGGAGGGACCATGGTGTCATGTTTTCAGTGTGCCACGATGAGGAAAAAGTTGGGAACTACTGGTTTACTGGGAGATAAGAGAAAAAAAATGAAAAAGACCAATGATGAATACAGACACTGAAACCCAACCAGAGCCATCCACTAAGCCTGAATGCCACGCTGCTTGTTCTCCTTTGGTGCAAATGTCCCTAAATGAGATGTAAATAGATAAGCAGGTGCTACATTGGACACGGGAATGGGCACTACAGAATCTCGTGGAGCATTCCACCTCTTCCTAAGACTCTAGTTCTTTCTTCTCAGGTATCATAATGCCTCTGGCTGCTATCGGGGAACAGACTGACATCTATCATCCTAAACCCCAAACCATGTAAAGGAACACAAAGAACTACCAGGCCCCAGAAATGGGGGATGCATTCATCCTTTCTGAGAAGTTCAATAGAGATAAATGTTGATCAAATGTTTTCAAAGGAAGGGAGTTTAGATCATAAGCCAAATTCTGAACTGGTTTTCCTAGTAAGATAAAAAGAAGTGGGGCGTCCCAGCGATGCAGGGGACACTCTTCAAGCATACCTTGTGTGAGGGGGGGCTATTCCTGCGGGCATTAGATGGGCCACCATGGAGGTGGTGTTTCCAAAGAGACAGAGTTGGAACAAGAGAGAGGTGAGTGTCTTGGGTTAGTGTGCAGAAGGTTTACACAGACAGGCACAGCCCACTATTCTGAAGCATGCATCTGTATTTCAGAAAACAATGTAGGGGAATCCAGTTGGCAAGAGATAACTCTGATTCCATGCCACCACCCTAAAACAGAATTGCTTCAGAATATTCTGAGAGTTGAAAGGAATGGAGGCTGCAGAGAGAGCGCAAGCGTAGTGGTTACAACAGTTTAAAGAGCGGTTCATCTAAGCCATGCGACCACTTGGATGTGCAGCTGAAAGGGAAAAAAAAAAAGGAAACCAAGAGGAGTTTTAAAAGTGCAGAATCAGGTGTGGGGAGCTGGGGGTCTTCAAGTGGGAATTTCCCCCCAACTTTGGTCATTTCTTTCTGAGTTGTTTTCCCAGAGGTGAGCCAGTGGCTAGGCCAGCTATAGGTGGCCTGAATCACCAATGAAAGCCAATCCCACTTAAGAAGCAGAACTGGCTAATAATACATGGCTCCCTCTGTCCTCCAGGAGGCACAGGATTCGGCTTCCAAATCTGAACCACGTCATCCTATTAAAGCTCGATTTGTTATGAAACATAGCAGATGTTTATCATACATCCAGGCCAGGCTGAGCTGGACGGCTGGAGGGTGGGGGCACTGGGTGAGCAGATTCTGCACTTTTAAAACTTGAAACAAAACGGTTGGAAAATAACCATCTCACTTCTACGTCCACATGTACTTAAAAAAAATAGAGAAACACTATATATATATATATATAATATGTAGATATTATATATATGTAAAGTTTAAATGTTTAGTCAGTTTATTTGTGATAAATAACAAAAGGAAATAAATAAGCATGCTTGTTAGTTCCACCTCTAGATTCTCATTAAAGGACATTCTTGGTAACTATAGTGGTAAGTCTAGCCTTAAAATTATTTTAGAAGTATTCTTTCCTAAAAACTACCCATTTTTCTCAAGACATTTAAAGGTGGGAACTAGATGTAGGTATTACTTTTGGGGTAAAACTTACAAGCTTTAAATTTTGTGAGCGCTGTCATTTTTTTACTCATTTTTCTACCAATAGCAAAAACCCTGCGTAGACACATGGGGTCTGACTCCTCCCCACTGAAGTCGCTCTTTGGCTTGGCTGCCTTCATATCACCTCAAATACTTTCTGTGAAGCCAAAGACTCCTTTGGCTGTGGGGCTCCCACTCTATGGTTTGGTGAGGCATTCGGCAATCCCCTCTGGGCAGGCTGCAGGGGCTACACTGACACTAACTCCTGACCAAGAACTACTTAGGAAGTAGATCACACTGACCACCAGCTGGCGGGACAACTTGGTCAAGTAGCTTCATGCTTGTCTTCTTCCAGATTTTCTTTATCACAGCTCGGAGTTCTTCATTGGCTTGCTCCAAGTTCCCTGGATCCAAAAGGCAAAGAGGGGTATGTGGACGTGGTGTGGACAAGTCTTGCTTCTGTGGCCCAGAGCTCTCTCCTGCCCCTCGCTATGCTGTTGGGTTCTTGAATTGCCTTCCTGACAGCGCTTTCCCCTTGGGCTCTTCACCCTGAGTGCCAAGTTTTCTTCCTATATGCAGAAATACTTGCCAAGCCCTCGCAAGTGGAAGACCCACCACTGCGGGACAGTCATGTTTCACCTGGGAACCAAGAACTATCCTCTTCTGCCACAGTGCCCTGCTCCAGATAGACTCCCAGACCAACTGCTTCTGTTACTGCCTCCTCCTCTTCTTCATCCTCCTCCATCTCCTCCCCTCCTCTTCCTTGTCCCCATATCCCCTGCCCTCTTTTCTCCCTTCTTCTTTCT
>NC_022013.1:66406933-66412425 GCF_000317375.1 Microtus ochrogaster | reverse complement strand
CTGCTACCTGTCCTGTATCCTGCTTCTAGGGAGCACTTACCTTCAGTCTTGATCTTTAGAGCCGTGCGGACCAAAGCAAACAGGGTTGCATTGAACATGACCGTCCCATCACTGTTGAGAGGCATGTTCATGGCCACTAATCTCTGTGAATGAGAAAGAGCACTCAGGAGAACGCATGTGTTCTGTGATGGCCATGACCCTTTTCTGTTTGTCCCTCATTCATGCTCTAGTCGACCCTCACTTCAACTCAACAGCCGTTTGGGAGCATCTCTGAGATGGTTAATCATAGGTATCTCTGAGATGGTTAATCATAGGTATCAACGTCTATGGGCACAGCAGGGTGACTGGGACCACCATTCACTTTCCTGACAAATACTGTCAATAAAATGAATGACTTTGTGTCTTAAGAACCCTTAGATCCTTCATGTAAAGGAATGTGGAATCCAAACAAAGATAAACTCAGCCAACTGGGTTCTGGGCTCTCTGGACTGGATGGGCTTCCTCAAGAAGTTCAACAGGCAAACCTTGTATTCCTGTTGCTACAGTAACATGAGATGGTTTCTGTGGGCTGTATGAGAGAAAAACCAACATGAACGAGGACTCCCAACAATCAGTGTGGGGGATCCCACAGATACCTCAGCTTCATGCCCCAGGGAGGGGCTCTCTAGAACTCTACAGCAGGGAGGCCACATGCGACATGTCACCATTTCTACCACAGTCAAGCTAGGGCTCAGTGTGTACCTGCCACAAACTAGGAGCCAATGTCTACCACCGCCAAGCTAGGTTCTAATGTCTACAACTCCCAAGTTAAGGGTTAAATTAGTTCTTTCCTCGTCACTCTCTCCTCATCCGTCTGCGAGGTATTTCCCCATTGTACTTCCTCAGAGGGTCTCCATGCTGCCTTCTCCTCTTTGCCCATACCCACAGCCCTCATCCTGGCTGCCCAGTTTAGCTCCGTCCTGCAGTCTGCTTCTTCATGCTAACACAATCAGCTCTGCAATGGTAACCTGAAATTCATGTTCCTTCCCCAGCTTCATCATTCTCCACAGGACTCAGTGTGACACAGTGTTCAGTCAGATTCAGCTTATGCATGGGGCCCTCTGTCACTTCTCATGTTCTAGTCAGTGGTTTGCTGTCGGTCAAGCTGAGGCTCCTTCTGCCACAGCCTGGACTCTGGATTCCCTCTGGGAAGCCCTTCCCGCCTCTGACTGGCTCCTAGGTCTCCTCTGTTTGTTATGTTGGTTTGGCGGTGCTGGGGACTCAAATCCAGGGCCTTTCACATGTTGGATAAACACTGTCACAGAGCTACATCCACGACCTCCTTGCCTTGTCCTAAATATCATTTTCTCTGACATCTAACCAGGTGACAACTTCATCTTCTTACTGTTCCTGGTGGGATTCTAGGTATTGGAAACTTGAGGGTGCCTCCAGTGCAGGAAACACTCATTACTCCCTCCACAGGCCCACCTTAAGGAGAGCCTGGCTGATGTCACAGTGTTTGCGTGTGATTAACAAAGCAGCAAACAAGCCTTCACGTTTGGAGGCAAGACACTAACCTTACATGCTACTCGGTGTGGACACAACTTCCCGAACCCCAGAGGAGGCTGGATTCGTCGGAGCAGGGTGACCACGTCAAGGTGCTTTATCCTTCCCCTGGAAGAAAGCAGTCTGCGGTCCTAGGCAGCACGGCCTTCCAGGAGCCGTCAGCCCCCCACTTCCACCCGCCCTTCCACGGGAGCCTCCCGACATTCCCAAAGGATGCCCACAAGCCAGGTGGGTGCTTTCCAACCTACTTTGCTTCAGGGTCATATTCTGACCATATTCTTTTGAATTCATCCAAGTGGTGAGGCCCCAGAATAGACCAGTCCCGGGTCAGATAGTCAAAATTGTCCATGATAACAGCCACGAAGAGGTTGATGATCTGGAAATGTGAATCAGGAGGGAATTTCAGAGATGGTAGGGGAGATTCCGTACACTCTCTCTGCCTCCTAACTACAGAGGCACGGAATACTGGAACCCACGTTGCTGTCGCAGGCCATTAGACTCTCTTGCTGTAGAATGGTTAAGGAAAGGGCAAGCATCTGGCCAGATAGCTTGACACACACTCAGGAGGGGGTGGGTGGGTGCATTAACTAGCACCCAAAAGCACCCTGTAATCTTATAATTTAATGGTAACTAGAGACAGCTCACACTTTGGGGGCACGTAAGCCATGTGCAGTGCCTTTGAAATGTTAGAAAGGAAACAGCAGCCTTCAGTAGCAAGGTGGGCTGGAAATTACGCCCAGCCCATCAGTGAGCTGTGACATGGGCCAGATTAAACAAGACTTACCACCTGCCTGGTGGGGTCGAGAGCCTACCAACTGTTTCAAAGCATGACAAGGCAGCACTAGTGGTCTGAACCCCAAATGCCACAGTGGTTCTGAAAATGGAAACCGAGGTTCCCGAGGCTCCTTACCAGGAACGCGCAGAGCATGTAAAAGCTGATGAAGTAGACGATGGCGAAGTTGCTCCCGCAAGTGTATTCCTCTCCGGGGTTGTAATCTGAGTCCGGGTCACACAGTTTCCCTGGGAGGCAGGCAAGCATGATCTCCTGCCAGGCTTCTCCTGTGGCACACCTGTTTAGATGAAGGGAAAGGGTTTTAATTGGGGAAACAATGTGCTAACCATTTGGGAAAAAAATTCTTGTGTAAAATATATGTAAAGTGTAGTAATGCTGTTTGGATTAGTGACAGTGTGGAAGCCCCACTTTCAGATATAACTTAGTAACTAGAGGCCCTGGTATAATATGATTTATAAACGTGTCTGATGCAATTTCTTATATAAATGGATGTTCATTCTCTCCTCTCTCTTCCTCAAACATTCCTATTGCAATGATTTAATGACTAGTCCTCACTGATTTTGTTGAAAGGGAAGAGTTTGAAACCACTCAAGTTATCAATGAATCCTTAGAGTTGCTGGAGTCATCAGACAATGCTTCTTGATTTCTGGAAAGTTCTCTCAGTGTGAGGAGGGTTGCTTGCAAAGTTAGTTAGCTTGGGCTAAAGCTAATCCCATAAAGTGTGAGGTTGTACAGCTTAAGATGCTGTAATTGGCTCTGCAGAATGTCCCCATGTCCACTCATGAACACTGATCCTATTCATACATACACACAAAATAATAGTAACATGTTAAAAAGATACAAAACAGCTGATCACAGAAGAACATACAATCCCAGCATTTTGAGAGGTAGAGGCAGGAGTACTGTCATGAGTTTGAGACCAGCCCTGACTACAGACTGAGACCCCATTTCAAAACAGACAAAGTAACTAACGAATATAGAACAACAGCAACAACAAAGCAAAAGCCTACCAAGAGCCAGCAGAGGAGCAAACATCACCAGTCACTCAGAATTCTAGGAGGACCACCCTCCATCCTCGCAGACCCCCTCACCTGAAGAGCAGCAGCACTGCCTGGGGAAACGTCTGGAAGTTGTTGTTCCGATTGATCTGGTTGTTATCTCTCATGGCAACTTTCCCAAACATCTAGATGAGGAAGTTATTAAGGGAGAAAAAAAAATCAGATTTCTGTCATTATTACCGTTTGGATCTTGAATGTTCTCCCAAAGTTCATGTGATTAGCAGCTTTGTCCCTAAGAGTAGCATTGTTGAGAGGTACAACTTTAAGAGGTGGGGCCTCGTGGGAGGTTCTCAGGTCGCTGGGGGTGTGCCTTCACAGGAGAACATGGGAAGTCTCTCTGAGCCTGTTCCACAATGCATCTCTAAGATGGTGTCCTGCCTCATCATGGGGCAAAGCAATGGGGCTAGTCGATCCTGGATTAGACCACCTAAACTGCAGGCCATAATAAACACTTTCTCTTTATAAGTTAATTATCTCCAATATTTCAGTATGGTCATGCAGTGCTGACTAACACAGTCATAGAAAAAGACTCATGTGACTTTTAGAACTAATTCAGGACTCTCTTCGAACCCAGGCTTCCTTAGGACAACCTTCTGCACAGATCTGCTGGGCACAGCATGTGCCATGCACCAGGTTGGACATTCGAAATACACTGTCTCAGAGAGGCACACTGTCACCCCGCAGGAGTCTCTGCCCTGAGGAGAATACAAGGGTGATCAGGCAATGGCAAACAGCCACAGTGAGTGCTGGAACCTGATCCAACCTCGCAGGGAACAGGGAACAGGGAGCAGGGAACAGAAATTTCCCCAGTGCTAGGCAGACAGGACAGGAAGACCCCAGAGGGAGCAGTCCATAAGCCTAGAACTGAAGGAGAAGCAGCCGTCAGTTAAGGGAGAAAGGCAAGAGTTCTCAGATAGAGGGAACGTCTCCTGGAAGGAGCACGATGTCCTGAGGAGGGAAGAGGAGCAGAAGAGATAAGACAAAGGGAATGGGATGAAGCCTTGAGGACTTGCCCTCCCCGGGCTGGGTGTAGCACGAATAATTAAAAACCCAGAGACAGATCTTGGGGTTCAACCCGAAGATCAGAAAAGCAAAGCAGCCAGCCACTGGCTCTTCAACCTCAGTCTGAAATGGTGATCCTGCATCCATGAATCCTCAGAACAAGACTGAGCTATCTTTCTCCTTTTATCTTATATTCTTCTCTAGTGCTGGGATTAAAGGCGTGCATCACCGCAGCCCTGCCTCTATGGCTAACTAGTGTGGCTATTGGGATTAAAGGTGTGTGCCACCACTGCCCGGTCTGTATGGCTGACCAGTGGGCCTGTTTTACTCTGATCTTCAGGCAAGCTTTATTAAAATACAAATGAAACATCACTACAAGCGGGGCCTTGTGGGCTCCGCCTGCCCAGCAAAGCTTCCCCACTGGAATGAGGAGCAGACTGGTATGGCAGAAGGTCTTGGGTTCTGGCAGATGCCTGCTATGAGAATCTGGAGCTAGGTGAGCAATGAAGCTCACAGAGCCCTGAGCTACCTCTCATCATAACACCCAGCAGCAGGAGCTCATGCTAGTCCATTACAGGGGCTCTGATGTGATGGTGGCTCTTTCCTGGAACTCCCAATAAAATTCCTACAAGTAATTCTATGCCTCCAGGACAAAACAAACAAACAAATAATAAATAAATACAGTATCACTCTGTGTTGGAACTATGTCACTTCTCCCAGGTGCACCTCTCTGCAGCCAGAACAACATTCTACCAATGTAGGTCATTTGCCTCCGACTCAGGGTACTCAGAGCTGTTTGTTGTCCTCCAGCTAACCCAGGGTGTTAGGACCCAGCTGTCAGTGAGGGCCCCAAATCTTTCCCAACCCTGGAGCACACACTTCAGTCTCTCAGCCTAAGGGCCTGGGTCCATGCCCAGCTTCAGTCCTAACCATAGCGTCTGGGTGTATGTGAGAATGCCCGTGTGATCACCAGGTTTTGGGAATGAGTATCACCAGGGCAGAGCATGTGATCGCCAACTGACGACTGGGGCGTCTCCTTCCCCACCGAGGCATCTAAAGTGTTCTGCGGCTCCGATCGACCACAGGTCTTCCTG
>NC_022013.1:66377895-66406833 GCF_000317375.1 Microtus ochrogaster | reverse complement strand
GTCTCCCACTGCATCTCGAACTCTGCATCCTTCTGTGTCTGGTTTCTTCTGGCAGCAGCTCATTCTCTCTCCTTATCTCCTCAGGAGCCACGGCATTTGGCTGAAAACATCAAGTCCTGTCTTTCTACGTTACCTGGCCTAAGTACAGACCTGAGGGGTTCTGTGAGGGAAAGGCAGCTGCTACTCACCTGCATGCCAATGACGGCGTAGATGAAGAAGAGCATGGCAATGAGCAGGGCAACATATGGGAGTGCCTGTGAGAGACAAGACCCACATGAGGCTAGCCCAGCGTAAGTGCTTCAGCTCTGGAGACCCCCACACCTGCACGCCTAGACTTGCACGGTGTCACAGGCAGGGTGTGCACTCCAAGCTCAGTATCGCCCTGTGCTAACCCGAACCGTTTTCCATATAGAAACACAGTTCTCAGGGAGTTTGAAGCGTACCCTGCATCCTTCATAAAACCGTAATTGACCAAATCATTCCAAAATATCAGATTCCCCAATTGCTTCAATTTCCTCTGTATCTCGGGTGGGGATTGGGGAGCTGTTGTAGAGGAGTCGAGAAACATTTTTATGCAAAATCACCCTGATTCTGGGTTTTCTTAGAGTAGGAGCATAGGAGTAGAATTACTGAGTCTGAGGGTCAAAAACAATTTCTGAACGCAAAACACTTTAAAATGCAGTAGTGAGTGAGACATTTTATAAAAATATTTTACATTCAAAGAGATTACAAGTTTTGCTAGACTTCACAGTTAATACATCTTGAGGTCACTTGGTCCTTAATCCTGCTGTATACTCCACCTGCTTAACTTGTCTGTAACAATGAATCGATCATCCTTACTCGCCTCAGATTTCCTGTATAATGAGCTTTTATAACCTAAAATAATCCAAAACGATGATAAGTTATGTATTCTTCTATGGCCCTGACCAAAAAAGCAGTGTGTGTATATTATAGTAATAAATACTGAAAACAGAAAATAGGTTGAAAACAATCTTATGCAACAAAATCTGCCATAAACATTGGAATCCACACACGGATAAACTTGATGATGGTGCATTTGCAGTATTGAGTGCTCTGGAGTTGGATGCAAATAACTCATTCTCTTGTAAAACTCTGCTAAAGATTTCTGCAAAATACCCCTCATTTCTTCTGCATGTGATGCTTTCTTGGTTGCTCGATACAGAGCAAAGCCCCTTCTTAGGGAAAGTCAGGCATCAGTCAGTCTTAAGGATGACAAGACAAGGGGACAGATGAGTTATATACAATAGACAGATGACAGACAAAGCCAGCCACCATGACTACAGACAGACTGAAGACAGGGAGAAATGTAGAACTTAAAACATGGGGTCATTCTTGGTCAAATCACAAGGGGATCTGCTGAGCTTTCTTTTCTAACTGCAACTTTGTTTTGGTGTATCTGAGGTTGTCTTTAAAACAGGCCACTGAACCAGACATTCGCCCAAAAAGAGCTACCAAGTCAAGGGCTGGGCTCAGGATGAAAAGAAGCTAGCTGAGTGGTAACAAACACAGGCTCTTTTTATTTAAAAGCATCCCAACAAGTCTGTGTGCCTGGCCAGACCTCAGTCCTGTCGCCCATGTTTCCATCGCCACACATGACAAATGCACCCCTGTGTATGTATGGTGTGCCTCTAGGCTGCCTGGGCTACTGGGCTTAATTCCAAGCACATGTGATTCGAGCAGCCCTTTCCCACCTAGGACAGTACCATGAGAAAGCGGACAGGCCACCTACAGGCTACTGGCTCTGGGACTTGCAGCCTGGCCCAATGCTACAGCACCATACCAACAGGGGGGCTGATGACTGGCATCCCACAGGGCTAGTCTCTCCACAAAAGCTCTTTGCATTTTCTTATGTTTGAGGACTGTGCTAGCATAGTGTTTCAAGGCAAATGACTACCTGGCTTCTTTATCTACTATTTTTTTTTTTAAATTTAATAATTTCTTCAAGAAACAGGATTGTTTTGCATACACACATTCCATTATTCTAGTAGCCCATCTCAAACAAACAAACAAACAAACAAACAAACACATATTACTTGGGATTTTTAAATGGCTATCTCAAAGGTGGTGTGGGGCAAACTTGAATTTTTTTCTTTAACTTCACTGGTTCACATGAGCCTTTAAGCCATTAATGAAGCAGAGAAGGCGCATGGCTCACTCTGCAGCATCTGTGCATGTGCACGGGTTCCCAACATGGCTGCACCTTTTCCCACAAATCCACATCGATTCCTTGCCTCAGCTGACTCTGGCCAGAAGAGTGGGATGTCTACAGCAAGGCACCAGAAAGTTCTGTTTAAGGATTGACTAGAATGGAAGGATGGAGTCAAATAAGGCCCAGTGGATACCTAAGTGAACTGAACTCGAATTCTATCAAGCACCCTACGGTAACCTGGTTTAAGTAGAGAATCCATCTAAGTTAGAGAGAGGCTATGCGATAGCTTGAAGGAGAATGATCCACATAAACTCTGTCTCTGGTCTCTGTCTCTCTCAGCCTCTCTCTCAGCCTATAATTTGCAGATTAGATGTGAACTCTCAGCTACTTCTCCAGCACCCATTCCTGTCAGCCTGCTGCCATGCTCCCTGCCAAGTGGATCATGGACTCACCCTCTGAACCTGCAAACAAGCCCCAATTAAATGCCTTATTCTATAATTTGCCTTGGTCATGACGTTTCATCATGGCGCTGTAACAGTAACTATGACAAGGCGACCAGGCTTTAGGGGATGTGTAGTGCCTTCTCTCTCTCAGACACAACTATTGCTGAACATTCTGGGCAATCAGACATTCCAAAGACTTCCATTTCCTTCTCTCTGGGAACCATAGCAGTTCTGAGTTTCAGGGTCTTCTTTCTGCTCTTGATTCCTACTTGGTTCATCAGAGGCAGTGCTGTGTGGCACCCCACAGTCATCACTGACACCGTGGTTCCTCAGAGGGCTTTGCGGGTCTTCCAGGGCAGACGACAATCCCTGACTTACATACGCCCCCCAGGACAGAAAGGGGAGACCTGGCAGGGCTCTTACCTGAAAGGACTTAATGAAAGTCCACAGCAGCGTCCGGATGCCTTCCCCCCTGCTGAGAAGCTTCACCAGGCGCATCACTCGGAAAAGACGGAAAAAGGTGATGGAGATTCTATTGCTCTCTTCAGAGTTCTGAAGGGTTATCATGGAGAGGTCAAACCCAGTGGAAAGTAGAACATGCAACACTTTGAGAAAACAGCAACAGACGCAGAGGTGACAGAGTAAGAACTGGAGGTGTGTTTCTAGGACCTTTTCACCTCAGAAAGCATGGTAGGAATGGAAATCACATGCTAACAACACAGGGGTTGGGGGGAAAACTGCATCCACACAGCACATGCATGTCCACGTGTTCTACTGTGTTAGAGGAGAACGCTGGGCTGCTCAAGAGTACTGGACACTGATGAGGAATGCAAGCCACTGCAGACACTGTTCTGGAAGGACAATCATGGAGAATACAGAACACCAGTGGAGAACTCAACACGGTCAAATAAACTAAAGGCGAAGGCCCAGCCCCTGGGGACCAGTCACTGATCTTACCCCAGGTGTAGCAGTTGGGAGAGGGACACTGTCACTTTCAGTTGGCTTTAAGAAATCAAAGATTGAAATGCATTAATGAAGGGGGAAGGAAGCAATGGCTCAGGAAACATTACCCCCCTTTCACCAGTGTGTAGTTAATGTCTTTGGTCAACACAGCTGCTCCTTCCCTGAGAAAACATCAGTCCCTCATTCTGGAACTGGACTGGAGGTGGGGACAGTCGCTGACAGGAGCAGACACACTACGCTAGTCTAGTTTCCCCCAGGGGGTTGATGTGTCAGGTGACTGACTGGTCAAAGACTGTGGTACAGACCTTAAAGGTCTCTAAAGACAGGTTCAGAGACAGCTCTGCTTCTGTGGCTCAGTCAAAGGAGCTGACCTCCTGCAGCAGCCCCCCCCCCCCCCCCGCCCCCCCCCTTTGCCCCACGCCCCCCCCCCCCCTCCCGCCCCCCCCCCCCCCCCCCCCCCCCCCCCGAATGCCTCTAGCCATGGGGAAAAGCGTGGCTCTGTCTGTGGTCCCCACACTTCAGCACTCCATGCACTCCACTGGATCAGTGTCTCTGCTGAAGGGCTGGAAGGCCTGGTCTGTGTACAGGACAGAGGCGGGCTTCTCTCCAGCCACCTGCACTGCTTTGCCGGAAGTTCGGCTTGGCCCCAGCCAGTCAAGCACAGAGTCTTCAGGACTCTGGAAGATACATCATGAGGCTGGCTTGCCTGAGCCTCAGCAGCTCTGCCTCCCCCAGATCCGACTGTGTGCCTGGTACCCTGGACCTAGCAGCACACCGAGGATTGGTGTTTACTTGTTCTCTCACCCTCACAGAGGGCTGAGCCCTTCCTCACCACTCTAGTGCTCACCATAGTACATTCAGGGAATTGCTTAAGAAAATACAAAGATGCTGGAGGCCAGCCTTCCCCACCAGGAAGCATCTTTGAATAATAATAGCAATAATGAAGGAAGGAGACAGCCTCCTATCTCCCCCCCCCCCCATCACTTCCACTGAAGTAGTGGGTCTTCCTGGATAATGGAAAGGCTGTTGGAGGTTCTCAGCCCAGGTTTTCTGTGGCAGCACACAGTAAAACTACACAGGGAGGTAGGTGGGCACACTGCTAGATGGGTCCTCCCCTGGAGACATGGGGAAGAAAGGCTTGGTTTTTATACTGATTCCTGAGCCCAAAGAGAAGAATTTTAAGGACTTAAGAGGTAAATGGGTTCGGCTATGTCAGCCATGCCTGTAACTCAGCAGAGACTCTGAACCCAGGAACAGGTCCTGATCACCAGAAAGGGCTCGAATCCACCTGGATGGATGCTCAGGACAGGAGCTCTGCCATAGGCATGTCAGAACTTAGGGTCCATCAATTTTGTTTATATCTATTATCGCCTCACCCCAGAAGTAGCAACATATCCTTAAAGAGATGAGCTGTGTGTGTGTGTGTGTTTAATTAGACAGGGAGCAGGGTCTCATTATGAAGCTTGGGCTGGCCTCAAACTCTGACTCCCCCTGTCTCTACCCCCAAAGTTCTGGGGTTATAGGTGTGAGCCACTATGCCTAACTTAGATCATGGGGATTTGTGTTATTGTTTACTTTTTAAGTTAAGACTATAACACACACAGGAATTAGTTTCCCAGTACTCTTGTCCCCCACAACGCTCTCCCTAGGGGCTGTGGAGAGGAGGGCCACCTGACCAGGTAGCTGGACAGTGCACATGTGTGTGAGCATCTGTGTAGCTCTGTGTGTATGTACACCTCCATTTGTCTATGCTCAGAGGACTGGAGGGGGCAGGGCAGAACCCTCTACAGCTATGTGACCAAAATCCCCGTCACATCTGCGGGATGTACAGCAGCAGAGCCAGCCGCTCTTCCTGGCTATCCGTTATCCTTGCTCCTCTGCGTTACTCCATGGCAGGCCATTCATGATCCTCTTTCTTTGGGCTGATAAAAGTTGGCTAAATCGACTTTGGAAATGTGTGTCTTTTTAAGTGTATCTGAAAGATGACAATCATCAATCATTAAATTTAAATTCAAACTCCACCTCCTACATACTGGGATCACAGGCGCGAATCACAATATCTAGTCAACTTTTTATTGTTGTTGTTGTTGTTTATGGAGAGGAGAGGAGACAGCATCTGTCAGGAGACAAAGCAGTGGACCATGCAACACAGGAACAAAAGAACAAAGCACTTCAGGCTGCATGCACCCCCAGAGTGGCCTGAAACATCATCGCCCCGGCGCCACACACTGTAGGGCGGGAAGAACTGCTATCAGGGAGGATGTATCTGACATCAGTGGGGGACCATGCAAATTGACACAATGTCTTCCAAACTGGAAGGCCCCTAGAATGGCTTTGCTCCATCTGCAGAGAGGGCAGCTGCTCTGAGCCTGGCCTGCACTCTAAAGCCACCAATGCCCACGTGCTGCCCAAGCTATTTCCTAAATTGATCTGGGTCCTTCTACACTCCAGGAATTTTTAAAGCCACCAAGTTATTCTAATATGCTCTCAGAGTTGAGAATTTTGGTCCTTAGCCCATAGTGATGCTGGGCCAAGTATTCAGCAGATAGCCCACTGCAACAGAGGAGTACAGACAGTAGGACCACTAGGAAAGCCCACTTGGGCTGTTACAGCTGAGCAAGCCTTCTGGATCTGATGAGGCATCATAATTTGGATGCAAGAGAATTAAACACCTCTTTTTTCTTTCTAAGGGATAGAGGAGGCACATTGGGAACAGAAAGGTAGAGGATGGACAAGGAGCATAAGTTACCTGGTACTATGCTCGACTTTTCAGTCACCCACGGATAACACTAGAGCACCTGAAGCAGGGAAAGACTTGCTCTCCACATGCCTTTCTTATCAAGAATGGCCTCAAGGACCTGGGCGATCCATGTTCAATAGGATTTCATTGTCACCTAAAGGTTTGGAACGGACAGCTTCAGTAGCTTCTGCTATTGCAAGGTCACGTTCCTCAGCCTGGTCCCCAGCTACCATATGGGGTTGAGAGCCAAACTGTTGTGTCTCATTCTGACAACAAGCTGAATGAAACGATGGAAACAGTGTCCAAGCTGGGCGCTTGACAAGGCTCTGAGAGTGAGCCCCTGTCGGGTTTTTCTGCGTTCTTTGATAAACACAAAGCAGCCAGTTTCTAAGCAAGACCACTCTCTCCCAGGCAACAGTGGGATGAAAAAAGTCTGACTGTCAGCAACACCCATCCCTGGGCCAGAAAAACTGTTGCTTGATTGTTTTAGAACTCAAAGAACAAACAGGCATTGGCGAGAAAGCAAAGTAAGTCTGTTAGTGTCATCCAACATTTCAGCAGCTTGGTGACAGCACAACCAAAGGAGAAGGGGACAGGTCCAGGAAAGCCATCACACCATGAGCAAACGGGGGGTGGAACATGGAGGGGACAGAAGGACGGAAAGGACTGGTGAGCATGCAAACAGGACAATGCAAAGGGCCATCAAAAATTTTTGTTGTTGCAAAGACTACAAACAAGCAAGAGTTCTTATTTTCCAGGCCAGATTATTCATTCCGGAAGGCTGTGCTAGCAAATCACAGAGCCAATATGACTTGACCAAGCAAGCCTGAGCCCAGGCCCTGGTCAGGGACAAGGACATACGGGAGAAGAAACAGTTAAAATGACCATGGATGATCCTTAGCAAGTCCTGTGACACTCAGCAAAACACCAAAGGTGGGAAGCAGAAATAAAGTATACAGTCTCTAGAAGCATTTTTGCTTAACGACTTCACCGTATATATGATTATATATACTTGCCGCTACAATTTTCTAAAAATAAAACCAACATGAAAATCAATTAGGCAACAGAAAAGGAAAATCAACAGAGTCTGGGGGAGAGAGCATAGCAGGTTAAACATCACAAAACATGATGCTAATGACAGCTCAGACCAGCCAACAATGGACCAAGGGTATCCATGCTCAGTTGACTCCCGACGTCAGGACAAGGCCACTGGGGATGTGACATGCGCTGCTCTCCTGGGGAACTGTATGTGTGTGTGGAGGGGGGGTGTAGGAATAAACATCCCCATCCTAAAATATCTGTAACGTCAGAGAATAAGAATGTTCTTTTTTAAAAAAATTGTTGATTTTTCCCAGAACCTAGCTCCAGCCTACAAGTGGTAGATGCCCAGTAAAAGTGTTGAAGATGGGATAAATGAGCAGGGAGCATGACCTTTGTATCAAGGGACAGTAGAGGGACACAGATCTCTGTAGGTAACCCAGAGTAGGAAGCTGCCAAGGCCAAGGCTAAGGAGTGTTTGGTCTCAGAATACAGCCAGGGAAATTCACTGACTGCCAACAGGTTTGGAAACTGGTAATATTCCCCAATGTGAGTCTTCAACAAGAACTGGACATCATAAAAGAGGCCTTGCACAGACACGTAACGTAAAGTGCTAACTGGACATTTACACGTGAACCTTCCCCATCCACAGAGACACAGGACCGCCCTGAGACACTGACAGGCAGGGCCAAGCCAGAGCTGAAGAGCAGGGCCAGCACCCAGCCCAGGAAGCAGGTGTTGCCTCTAAGTGTACCAAGTTACACTAGCTAGTCAGCAGGTAGGCAGCATGAGACAGCTGGGTGTCTAGCTAATGAACAAGCCTCAGCTACCTCCTGGTACCCAGAAAATATTGAGTTTATGACCTCTGGCTCACCACACCTAAAGTCTGCTAGAATGACGACAGTTTAGGTGTGCTACCATCTGTCATAGAACAGTTTAGGTGTGCTACCATCTGTCATAGGACAGTTTAGGTGTGCTACCATCTGTCATAGGACAGTTTAGGTGTGCTAACATCTGTCATAGGACAGTTTAGGTGTGCTAACATCTGTCATAGGTTGTTTCTGACCCATGGTAAGTTCTTTGAACACAGGATAGATACTTCAAATGCCCTGAGATGATTAAAGCAGTCAGATGTCACACCACATGGCAATCAAGTTAGGGTCCTGCTGTCCTTCCAGCAACAACTGGTTATTTTACACCCAACTGACATTTACATATCATGCATAGAAATTTTATAGCTGCCTACAGAATATGTCTTGTAAAGCTGAATTTACATAAGTCTAGGCTTTAGAAGTTTGGGGTACGTGTACTCAGGCCAGGCCTAGCAAAATGCCATCTTAGTATCTTGGCATGGCATGGTATGGATTTTGGTGTGAGGGGGCTTACATCATACTCTGGTGGCCATGGTAATGTCTTACAGTCTATTTTACACAGTATACAGGAATACTGTATGAATAACAGTGCATCTTCATAACCCATTATTTAATAAGTATTTTCATAAATATTTACCCAATTTTATTCCCAGTAGATATACCCACTCTGCTGGACCTATAATTGAGGAAACTGAAGACTGAAGTAGGGCAGAAACTGATAGGGTGGTGGCTGTGCAACCATCCACACTGACTAAAGTCAGCCTTGCTGCACCAGTGGGCATCCAAGAATACCATTGTTCCATTTGGTACAGGCAGTCTGGGTACCAGGATGGACCTGACAATCCTCAGCCCTGCATACATCAGCCAGGCAGAGCTGAGCACTGGGGTGGCAGCAGGCAGCACTGGACTGGCAACACAGAGCAAAAGTCGACACCACACAATGGTACTTGCCCAAGCTCCGCTCACTGCCTTGCGGGACATGCACACTGACATACGTCCTCTAAAGGGCCCTTCGCTGCCTGCCCGTGCTGGGGGTTTGCTCCGCCCAGTATGTATGTGCTCCCTTGTCAAGAAGAAACTGCGTGTAACAAAGAGGGCAGCGGCACTCTCTTGACACACACCGGCAACACTCTTTGAGGACTAAGGGGCACCAGCTAGACTCAGAGCAGACCCAAGGCT
Source organism: Microtus ochrogaster (assembly GCF_000317375.1). Classification (NCBI taxonomy): domain Eukaryota; kingdom Metazoa; phylum Chordata; class Mammalia; order Rodentia; family Cricetidae; genus Microtus; species Microtus ochrogaster. The sequence goes on along the minus strand of NC_022013.1, from coordinate 66,397,428 downwards.
AGGAGGAGAGTGGCAGCAACTACCTCAAAGCCAGGCGTGGCTAGAGGGGTCTCTTGTGCCATCACAGAACCATGTGAGCACAAGGCACGCACTACCGACTCCATCCTGTAGCTGCAGACATTGGGATGCAAAGCAGTCAGGAGATCTGTTAAGGTTACCTAGCTAGAGAGTGATGGCGCCCGTGAGACTTGAGGACGATCTTTTAAAAGTAACCATTTTATCTCCAAAGTGGCAATCCTGTGCTTTTATCTCCATTTCTTTAGGGGAACGGATGGAGACAGGACAAGGGATGGGAGACTACAAATTGACTTTCATTGTTCAAAATGAATTAGTGCCTGCAATTTTTATGGGCATGGGGATTCACGGGCAGGCCTTCTAGTCTCTTCTATGCCAGAATTAATGAAAACAATCACGTTAAGGACACAAAGTTTGCTACTTACATTCACTTCAGTTATAGCAATATCAACGACGCTACCAACAACAATTAAGGCATCAAAAGTGTTCCATGCATCAGTGAAATAGTGCTGTTAGGCAAGCATTCAGAAGCCACAGAGGACAGGAAGCACAACAGGAAAAAAGAAGAAAAGGACAGCGTTAACAATATGCCACTCGACTACTTGAAAAATCGCCCCAAGACAAACACATCATCAATACATCACTTTGGATGGATTTTGACAGAGCAGATGGAACAACCAGAGACACCCTATCTTACCTTGCCTACTAGTGCCTGGGGTCAATGGTGCCAGAGTCAGCCCTGCAAAGGTGGCTTGTGTCTGCAGAGGCCTTGGGCTAAGGCTCTACTCTAGAAGGTTCTTTCCCACAGTCTCTGTGAGGAAATGTCTAGTTTCCGATCAAGTATGACTGGGGTCTGTGACTTGTCCAGGTGATGCCACATCAGGGCAGGGAGCAGAATGTGCAGACAGAGGAGAGAGGACGCAGGCCACACAGGTGCATACTTACGTCGGCTTCGCTGAGGGCCACGTCTATAATGCTGCCGATTACGATGAGGGAGTCAAACGTGTTCCAGGCGTCACTAAAATACCCCTGGACAGAGCAGGCAGGGGCAGATGTTTATGAGCACTTATGAAGGGAACATCACACGGATCACATGAGGGGACACATCCGAGTCCCCTCAGCACCCATAGCAACCAGGGAAGGGGTCAGGAAAGCCAAAGGGGAGAAAACAATACTGTCTACTGGTGGAAAGGGGTACAGAGTGGTGGTTGTGCTCCTGCATGTGTGAGAGAGGACATGAGTGAGAATGGGCACAGACGTGCACACACATGCACACACACATACGTACACACACATATGTACACACACATACGTACACACACATATGTACACACACATACGTACACACACATATGTACACACACATACGTACACACACACATACACACACACACACACAAATACTACAGGCGTATGGCCCTGGGCAGATAGAGGGTAACCCAGCCCTGCTACCCAGAGTATTCACCCTAAGCCTGCAAGAGCTGAGGGAAGAGTGAGGCTCCTCCACACTTCCAAGAGTCTCCAAGTGCCCTTCCTTTATTTTCCCACTTAAAGTCACTAGGTGGCCAGCCTCCCCCCACCCCCATCCTCACCAGTCCAGCAAAGATAACAGGCCACACAGTGCAGCAGGATTCCCAAGGGCTCTTGGCTTACAGGACACAGGGTGATTATCTAAAGGTCATAGCTTTTAGGGAGACGGACAAAGAGATACACAGAGCCAGAGAAACTCTGGATTGTGGCGTAAAAACAAGCCAAGGCAGGGGAAACAGACTGGAGGGAGGAGAGGATGCTTCAGGGGTCTCAGATGGCCCATGGTCTCCTTCTACCTTGACTTTCCATCTTCCAGCTTCTGGCTCCTTCAACAACGTCCCTGGCTCCTTCCCTGATACCTCTGCCAATTCCCCTGACCTTAATCAGTTCAAATCCACTTCCTCCCTTGAGCTCAGACAGATGCCAGCTCCTTCGTGGAGCTTCCCAGGTCCTTGTGACTATCCACATTCTGTAATAGTGACCCACACCTTTCTCAGGCCTCCATCCAGAAGGTCGGCCACGCCAAAGCCTTCCGAGGATGAGGAGCACGTAGCTTCATCTGCTGTCACCTCCACCAACCCTGTCAGCCCCCAGAGCCTTGACTCTGCTCTGTACAGGTCTGAGACACATTCATGTTTTTCTCCACAAACTCGTACCCTAGTGTTTCCTGGCTCCCAATTTTCAGGTTCTAATATCTTGTATCAGTTCTAATGTACCCATGACTTATGAATTTAGATGTAATTCTGTGTGGTTTATGCCTTCGAGGATCTTCACACTTCATGCTTAACTGGTGCCTGTTGACTCCCGACACCCCCTAGAAAGCCACACTGGACGTGGTGGTTACATTCTGAACAGAGCTGGAAGCTTCTAGTTACCGGGGCTATACCGTCAAGATTTGTCTATAAGCCACCTTCTATCTTGAAAAGGGGGAATATGTTTTAAGGATAAAAATTCAGGTATGAATTCTACAAAGAGGGGTTCAGTATGTGTACAGTGGGTACATTTACAGATGAATTAAGAAAACCAGAACAGGAGGTATTTTGAAGTGTCAAGGTCCAGAAGCCTGTGATCAAAGGCAAGGCTAGCTGAAGCCTCTACGGAGGCTCGGCCTTCTGTGGCACTGTGGAAAAGGAGGACATGCTGCCTCCTAACAACTGGAGTGGGGTGGCTTTCTATTTCCTATAACAGCACCACCATCCATCAACAGGAAGTCATTCACTGTTTCCCTTTGTTACTCTTGACAATGACTCCCCAGACTCAACCTTAGTCACTTCCGATTGACTCTTGGTTTCTCATTTACAGCCATGGTGTCTCTTGCACTTGCCCCTTACTGGCTGGTGCTCAAACAGTTAGTTCTCTCAGAAGCTCAAGGAACCGACAAATGGAATTGTCCTGCAGGAAATTCAACAGGCCTATTTGCTTCAAAGTACAGCTCACACTTCCTTAGCTTGCTTCTCATGAACGCAGGATTCTCAGCTGGCCAACAGGGAGAAGACAGTTCCTGTGAGGATGGACTTGTGATGTGAGGCTAGAGGCAGGATAAGGAGCTGGCCCCAGGACACAAGACAGCCTGTTTCCTTCTCAAGGTAGTCCCCTGACAGCAGCCTGGTCACATGGGGCCTCCAGCATCAGAGTCCTCTTAAATTATTCATATTGTTGTAAGTTCTTCACCTGGCAACATCACTACAGACTCTGGTGATGGGCAGGCCCTTCCCTTTTCATCACTGAATGGCCTGCGGGGTGCGCTCAGACTATAAGCACTCACAGAGCACCAAAGACTGAGCCCCATTCCCTCACTTCCTGACTGGCCCTGGATTACATACTCTACTGTTCTCATCTTGCCTGATGGATCTGCTGGCAGCTGTTGGCTCTACCTCATGTGCGCAGCAGCCCTATTGTTTTCACAATGGTCAGCGTTCCCACTCTGGGCCAGTCCAGTCTGGGTATAAGATATTCTCCATGAAGCCTTTTCTGGTACACTGTGGTGGATAAAATCCCTCTGAATCAGCAATGTAAGGGCCAGCACTCAGGGAACCTTTTATAAATCTGACAGACTAAGAGAATCTTCCACAGTTTCAAAATGGTGCCATGCCCAAATCCCTACGTTGCAGACTGAAGGTTGACACCCCTCACCTACAACACGGTGTGAGTGACTGGGCACCCAGGCTCTGGCCAGGTGGCTCCAATAGTCCAGGGGAGGCAGAAATGCCAGCCCTCCCTTTCCTCCCACACACTGCTTCCCTGTTTAGCAGCCTCCTATTTCATGAAATCACTGCCTTGGCAGCATGACTCAGCTCCTCCACCCTTCCTACACTGGAGACACCATGGTTCCTCACACAGGGCCCATCCCCACCTACTCTCCCAGCTGAAGGAGTGACATACTCTTCTATAACTGATTTCTGAAGCCAGGGCTTCTCAGGAGAAGCCAGCAATCAAATTTTTCCTCCCTCCCTCCCTTCCATCCTTTCTTTGGCTCTTCCTCCTGCAAAGAACAAGTCAGACAGCCATGTGTAGTAGCTTTTATTAGTCAGAAATAGTTCTAACTCTGGCACTTAAGTTATTGTGCTAGTTGGTTAGTTTTTGTTTTTCTCGGGACAGGGTTTCCTTGCATAGCCCTGGCTGTCCTGGAACTTGCTCTCTAGATCACTAGTTAGCTTTAATTGTCAGTTGGACATAACCTAGACTGGCCTGAGAAGAGAATCTCAATGAGGAATTAACTGGATTGGCTATGCTGGCAAGCCTGCGAGTAATTTTCTTAACAGAGTTAACTGAAGGGGGAAAGCCTACCCTGGGTGTGTCAGCACCATCTCAAGGGTTGGGTCCTACAGTGTGTGTGTGGAGGTAGCTGTTGACCTGACCAGCTAGGACAGAGGGACCCTCACCAGGTGCTTGGTAAGAGAACACTCTCACTGGGCTTGCCTCGTGAGCACCAATGAAAAGGATGGGTTTTAAAGGCCAGGTGGGACTTCAGGGAGAGCCCTGTGTCTTGGTGGATCCATTCTCCTTCCATTGTCTGGCACAAAGTAATAGAAACCATCATAGCAACACTGCTCTTCAAGAGCAAGGATGCTGCAGCTGTCGACAAGGTTCTCTGGATCACAATCTGGGGCCATGAAAAATGTCTTGCTGAGCAAAACTACAAAGCAGTGCAACTTCTGGTAGAACTCGCCCATTTAAATGCTCTGATCTACAAGCACTGGCTGCAAATTAGCTTCTGTAGCATAAGAGTGTTTCCTATCGTCCACATGATACTAGACACTTCCCCCAGGTTTGGAGACTCACTGGGCCAAGCAATGTTCTACAAGCCACTGATGCACTAGCCTTAGAGGGTATGTGCTCAGACGCACACTCCCAAATACACATAGGCACACATGTATGCACACAAGTAAACATACACTCTCACACGCTCACATGCTGTGGGGTGTGCGTGTTCTCCAACTGTAGAGCTCAATCACTGGGCACAGGAAGCCATGGCACAGAGTTGCTGGGAAATGTCCCATGGGATTGTTCCATGCACATTTCTCAAGAACTTCCCACGTTCTGACTCTGCAACCTTTCCCATCAGTTCAGACAAATATTGTTCAAAGAAGTATAGGCAAAAGAGAAGCAAACCAAAGTCCCCGAGGAGGTTCTGATGAACTTGGAAAAGGAGGGAATGTTTATGTAGGTAGGTATGGACAAGTCACAGTACGTAACATCGCGCCATGCGTAAGGTGCCAAATTTGACCCCACTGCAATCACCCCAATTAATCACTTACAAATGTCCTTTCTTTTTGGTCCACAAAGATCCGATTAAAGATTACCTAAGAATTACTTCAAATTGAAGAAAGGAACAGGCTAGAATTCAAATTCTGTATAACTGTAGAGTACACAAACCCAACCCTTTTTGAAGCTATACTGTAGTTATCGGATGCCTCTAGACGGAGTACGAACACCTAGGCACCAGGCTTTGTCAATCTCTCTTCTGAGAGTCAGGGTCTATGCTAGGAAGGAGAACCCCGCCCCCCATGGCAGCTCAGCTCAGCTCTTTAGTCTAAGGCTTTAGAGGGAAGGAACATTGTTGCTTGGGGATGGTGGCAATGGTGTAGTGGGGGCATGAGCAGTCTCCAGCATGGGGCTACATGCCAGGCACCCTTGAAACGCTGAATGTAATAAATGCTTACTGTCCACAATAGCCTCCAACAACTGGACTATGAGTCTCCTGATAGAACAGAGGAGGAGAGAGGGGCGTGGGGCAGTGAAGGAACTTGTGATGGGCTGAGGATGGATTTCAGGTGTTTCACAATTGTGACCTTTGATGCTGAGCTACATGGCTTTTGACGCCACAGCCTCTGGGCTTTATGGGACTGAATTGACTCCCCCGGAAAGGAGGCGCAATGGAGTCACTCCTTCAGTGTGATGTAACACAGTTCACGCTCATTTCTCATAAACAAGAGGACTTTTCTAACTCCAATAAACAGAGATGCTGTAGCAATGAGAGGTAGTGGAGCTTTCCATAGAAGGTAAAAAGGAAGCTGGAGGCCAGCAACAAATAAAAACTGCCTTCGTGCTAGCAATCTCGGAGTGAAATCAGGGTCAGAGTCTTTCTGATGACTATCGAACACTCCCCCGGTGCTCAGATAATGGGCTACATTCTCCTGAGCCAGCACGACATGCTAGTCAAAAACAGAAAAACCAGGGCTTTCAGTGATAATCAGCCTACAAATTCCCAGTTCTCTCCTCTCTTTTTCTCAGAATTGTTTTCAAAAGGTTTTGTTTCTGCACATTTATTTTCCCATGTGTATACAGATGTCCTGATCAGATTTTAATGTTCTCAGGTGGTAACCCACTTAGATACCAGAGCAGTTTAGCGTAATTTGGCAGCACAAGGCTAAAAGGAAGCAGGTCCTTCTCTGGAGTAATTCAACAACAACCTCTGCAAAGCAGATTAAGCAATTTACCTTGGGCTTAAACGCGATGACTTTCAGAACCATCTCAACAGTGAACACCCCCGTGAAGACCATGTTCAGAATGTCCATGGCATCGTTGAACATCTTGGACTGCTCGTAGTGCTGTGGATGAAGGCAGAGCTGTCAGCATTTCAGGACCTCACATCCTTGCCAAGTAGGTCCCCTGCCTTCTGCATCCTGGGGGCACTTCCCACTCTCCAGTATAGCATCTTCTCGGGATGCAATAACATGGAGGCAATAACATGCCCATTCTTTCAGTTCAAGGTAAGGGGGAGTCACCCTTTCTCTGTTGGGAATGACGCTCAGGTCCTTGACTAACACACTACAGATACCATCTAAATGTCTATGGATAAAGGTAGAATTGGATTACTGATAAATCATATACTATTTAGGTTTATGTCTTATTAAAGGTGGTATTACCCAGGCTTTACGCCTTCCCCTAGATCAACATCAGATCTTATCATTTCTAACTTTAAGAACGTGTGTGAAAATGTGTGTTTGACTATAGACCTGTCTTCTGCAAAGAACCAAGAGTTTGGTTTGCTTAAGTTCTTTAAGCCTGGGCAGAATCTGGTTGTAGAGTTTGGTTCATGCCCCCTGATCCAGTGTCCTATCTATCAGACAGTAACTGTTGAAGATTCACTGTCAGCACTGTTCTGCAATGTGACTTGGTCAGGGTCAGCAAGAAATTACTGTAATTCAGGTCAATATTAAAAAAAAAAACCTAAAAAATCTTGCACTATCACACTGGGAGCCCCCGAAGACAGAAATGTAACTTGGGTTTTCCTTTCTACACTGAAAGCCGCTGTGACAGGTGCAGACCAAAGTGTCAGACATGGGGCGAAGGGGCTGGAGAGTGGCTCAAAGGTTAAAGGCACTTGTTCTTACAGAGGGCTGGGCTCAGTTCCCAGCACCCACATGATGCTCACAATCATCCATAGTTCCAGTTTCAGGGGATTCAACCCCCTCTTCTGACTTCTGTGGGCACCAGGCACATACATGGTGCAATACATACATGGCAGCAAAACACTCATGTGAAATTCAATTTAAAAAACCTAACACTAATTTCAAGGCGCCAGACTTGACTAATTCAGCAGAATCTTTTGGCCTGAGGTGGGCATAGAAGACTTCCCACATCACTCATGCCATGGCCTGGGGTAAGATTCTCAGTGCCACCAGCTGGTAAGGACAGAAACCAGGACAGAGGCTGTGGCATCAGGGCTTTGGTACTCAGTCACTCTTGGGTCTCATGATCCACACTGATCGCCACACACAGGCTCCACGGAAGCACTACCCACAACTCTGTCACCCAGATAGACCCAAACATAAAAGTAGCCTCATGAGTCTACCACGAGAACAGTCAGGAAGAATGAAACTCTGACCACACTAGAGTCAACCCCCTTCTCAAGGGAGATGGTGCATGCTACCCTTGGGATCTGGGGTACAGGGCTGCGTGGCACACCGAGACTTGGTCCCCGCAGTGGCCTCCATTTTTACCTGCATGGCCAGGCAGAGCGTGTTGAGCATTATGAGGACGAACATCATGTATTCGAAGGGCGAGGAGTTCACCACATACCAGAACTTGTACTGGTAGGGATTTTTGGGGATGTATCTCCTTAAAGGGCGTGCTTTCAAGGCATATTCAACACACTGACGCTGCAAAGGTAGAAAAGGACAAACATGGGGGTTTCAGAGCTTCCAGGGAAGGAGCATACAATGGTCATCAGCCTAAAGAGCTCACTCTGGCCCTCAAGGAAATGACCACAAACAACGGCGAGTCTCTGGGAGGATCTAGACTTTGCCTTGTGGTAACTTCGGAAGCAGGTGGAGCAGCCACTGTGCTGGCTCAGATTTGCAGACACAGCTTCTCCTGAGCTCTGCAGTGTCTCTGACTAGAGGTCGGGGTGGGGGCTTGGACCAAGCCTTGTCAGGGTCTTTCCTGGCCAGCAGGTGGTGATGCAAAGTCTGCCTGTGTTGTCCCTCACAAGAGGAAGTCAGCTAATGACAGGCATGGAATCTTCCAGAAGCTCAGAGGCTGAGTTTACTTCCTGAGGCGGGATGCTCTCCAGATCCTCTACCAGATCCATAGACAATGCCTGTCTAGTCTTAATGGGGTGGGAATTTACCATGCTCACCTCAGCATCTCCAGAGAATGGTTAGAGTAATCTAAGGTTGGCTCTAAACACCCACTGGTCTTTTACTTGCTCTGGGACAGACACTAGTTCCTTTTTGGAGCAAGCTGAGAGGGATCCTCCAGTTGACCTCCCAGCTTGCTCCTGCCTCCACCCTTCCCTCCACCCCTTCCTCCACTGCCCTACCCCTCACCTTCAGCTCCATTCCAGACACAACGGGCTTCAGACAAGTTCTCTGTTTGGAATTAGTATTACTCTGACTAGGGACACCAGAGTGAAGCCTATATGAGACTTTAGGTTGCACACACATGTAACCTCTGCTCTGCATGGCTTACCTAGCCTCGTCTTCACCCATCTTCCATGGGTAAGCAAAGAAATGAGCCAAATTCTCCCAGTTTATCACTGGTAGGGGTTACAAGGACACTGTGACACAGCAAAGTTCTTCTATAAAACAAGACAGCATGCCCCTACACGTGGTTACAGCTGCCACCTCGGCAGGGATACCTCATATACCATGGCCACCCCTGCAGGAAGTCTGCACTGCCACATCATTCTTGCTCACCAAGTCACCATAAAAGACAGAAGACAGAGGAAAACCCTCGGAACCGACTTGCAAACTCATATGCTAATGGTTCAAAAGAACATGTGTGGGGTAACTCCTTCATGGCTTCATAAATAATCTCTACAGGAGCAGAGATGAGCCTAATGTCACTGAGCAGGTGCAGGCAGAGCAGGGCCGGAGCGCAGGCTCCTGAGTTCCTTGCTTTACCACACAGCCAGAGTCAAGGCTCCTACTTCTACCACTTCAGCCAAGACAGGGAGGAGACAACAACGCCAGCAAAGCCACGGTCCTCACACTTCCTACTGAATGACAGCATATTTTGACCGAAGACAACTGTGGTCCCCAGAAGACCTCTGGGAATATTCTGGCTCCCTATTGGAGGAAGAGGATGCCAGCGCATTGGGTAGGCAGAGGCCACTGCTCCTTGCTCTACAGCTGTGCCTTGGAAACACAGGTGAGAAGAATCAGCCCACAACAGCACAAAGGTGAAGAAAGTCTCAGCCAGCAGATACCAAAGAGCCTCTCTGTGGGGACTGTGTGAGTCTGAGTGGCTTCTGGCTCAGGGTCACAGTGCCATGCAAGAGTGGCAATACTATCCCATCACTGGTCAGTCACGGCCGTGGGCTGTGGCTTCAGTCCTCTCTGCCTCCTCACCACAAGCTTGGGGATTGGTTTCCCCAGTCACAGTCCCTTCTGTGTCTGGTGACTAACTCTGCAGACACTCAGCATGACTGCGGGTATGGTCTGAACAGGACCTGAGCTGGGGCGGACCCTCTCCTGTGTAGCAAAAGCCACGGAATGAGGAGGTGTTCTGCTCTTGCTTGAGGGGCAGAAACACGGACAGCGTGTGACTTTAACCTGATTTTTGTCGAGCTCACAGTTCTTATACTCCTTCTCCCCCTGCTCCTGGAAGGTGACGATGACAAAGCCCACGAAGATGTTCATCATGAAGAAGGCAACAATGATGATGTAGATGATGAAGAAGATGGAGATCTCCACACGGTAGTTGTAGACGGGACCAACATTCTCTCCGTTTGAGTCAATAGCTTTATACAGCAACCTGGAGAATAGGAAAACTGGGTGAGAACCTGCCGACCCCACAGTCCAAGAAGCCCAGCCCACTGCCCCACAAGAGGCTCCCAGAATTCCTCTGCACGGTTGTGGGGGATGGGACACCAAAGCCTCTGAACATAGCCTGGTCATGGGGGCATCTTAAGCCTTGGGCCCAGATAATCATCGTTCAGAGACTATCTGGAGAACTGAAAAATCAAACAGATTTTACAGTCAACAATGCAGCCTTCTATTAACAGATAAGAGAAAAAGAACATCACACCGCCATTTGGAAGGCACTGATAATTACGTGTGCACTGACAGACACCCAGTACCCAAACAGGATTTCTCAAGTTAAGGGGCAGTCAAGTATCAGACAGAACTCTTAAGAAGGACATTACCATAAACCTCCCCAACTTTCACCAACCGACTCTAATGCAGTCAGTCCTTCTCGACCCCGCCCCATGTGCACCTCCACGCTCTCTCTTTTTATCTCTACGTCTTTCTAGAAGGGCAGATGTTACTGCTATCCCCTTCCTATCAATGGCCAAGAAGCAGCCAAGTACCACAGTCACAGTCCTCAGGCACAGAGTCCCCAGCTAGGCTCAGGTACTTGTAGCTCCAAGCCCCAGGCTAGATCCCATCCCATCAGCTGTCCCGATAGTTCACTAGGGCACAGTGTCCCAAACCTGGCATCGCCGCAGTGCCTGGCTCTTACTCTACACCTTTTCTCCTAGATCAGCAAGTAAGCGAGTGCTACTCAGCTGTCCACTGAAGCTGAAGCTTCTGAGAATGTCAGTCACAGTCACCCGAGAGTCCTGGCAACCAGCAGGGACCAGCCTGGGCACTCCCCTCCTGAAGCTCCTGTGTGCATGGCACATCTGAAGGGAGCCAACAGAGTGCCAGAGACCCCCTCTGCCTTTTATTGTCTTCCTTCTTTATGTTCTGGTATACTAGTCCAGACCCCAGCCATTCATCTTTATGTTCTGGTATACTAGTCCAGACCCCAGCCATTCATCTTTATGTTCTGGTATACTAGTCCAGACCCCAGCCATTCATCTGGACCCTATTCCATACTAGGTATGATTATGTGACATTTCTATTAACTCTAGGCTCTGAGGGAGGAACAGTGCCATGGTCATGTGATTTCCTCCACGTTGTCCAATGCAGCATGTTGCATGGAGTTGATATTAAGGCATAATTTAAGAATGAGTGTTTTAAGCACCCTCATGAAAGAAACGGCATGGTGGTCTGCTCCATGCCTGGCACACCTTAGTGTTCATGACGGATCACAATGAGTGACAGAATGACAGTTTGGATGCTGTCAGATACTCTCGAAGAACACCAGAAGGGCACTTGCCAACAGCAGTTTATACAGCAAATACCTCTCAGGACTTCCTTAACCACACCCAGAGATGCTGCCCCAGGCCTTCGCGACTGAAGCCAGAAGTAAGATGCAGACGTTTAACGCCTGCCTGTTCAGATGGAGGAGCCACGATGAGCAAGAAATGATGCATGGTTGCCCAAAGCTAGTCACTGGTAAGCTTGCTAGCGGTGAAGAGCAAAAGTAGAACCCCTCTTTTGGAAAGATGACAGCCCAGAGTCCCCAAGGAGCAGGTAGAGGCCTCATGTGGAGACTGGATATTGTTTGTACTCACGCAGGCCAGCCCTCGAAGGTCGACACGGTGAAGAGTGCCATCATGGCCGAAAGGACATTATCAAAATTGAAATCACTGTTCTGCCAGACCCTCTCACGGACCACGGGGCTGTCGACATCCCCATCCTTATAAAGAATGAAAAGCCCCCTAGAGAAGAAAGGAGTTGGAGTGGCCTTAGCTTCACATGTGACAGCATTGGGTCAGAACATTGTATGCAGCCTCAGCCAGGCCACACACCCGAGCACAGCCCAGATGGAGTTTCTCTTTTGCTCCTCCATGTTTGGTCTGCTCTACACTTCAGGTAACTCGCCGGTAACAACTAGGGGAAAGTGCACTCTCTGGGGCAGGAGTGCCTGGAGATCCAGGGTGCCCCTGTTAGCAGTTAGACATGACCCAACAGTCAATGCTTCTCACAGAAGAGAGTCTAGAAATACTGTACATGAACCAATCCTTTGAGAAGCAAGCCAATGTATACGCTTATACACATTTTAGTTTCAACAAATCTCATCCCTCTCATACCATTGATATCCTCAATCTTCTTTCCAAAAGAATTCTGTAATCAACGTCACACACCACTTCTTACAGAACTGTGCTTGTGGAAGGAAGCTGCAAGGTAAAGCCTACTGCTATTACTTCACAGTGACAGGCAGCTGGGGGAGGGGCCCACAACAGGACACCATGGCTGCATTGATCAGCTTGGTGAGGGGGCAGTGCTCTGCATCCCTCAGTCCAGGCCAACAGCATCTCTGGAGCCATATGTTGTCATAGGAAAATTATATCTGATGCCCCATGGTCACATCAATTGTTCAAGGAAACCCGAACCAATGCATATAGGGACACAGATTTTCTGTAGTCTTAAGCTCTGGGAGGTGTATGCATGGACTGAGAATATTCTGTATTTACTGAACATCTTAGAGTATAAGGTGTGAACATTTCTTGCTGTTTCTCCATTGCTGGCCATTGTGAACAGAAATATGTCCAAAATATGGGCAACAGGAATAGGAGCAAAGATGTCTTCCAAGCCTTGTAGAACAGGGTAGCCCACTCCTGAACACTGGGAACCGAGCTGCAAGTCTGGCTTGGGAGAACACCATCCAAAGTCCACTCAGATAGCAGGGAAGACACTGGTGACCCCTGGTCACTGCTATTTCAGGATTTCTTCCCCCAGTTTATAAGATCTATACTGAACAGCTAGAGCCATCTACTCATTTTGTGGGGTGATAAAAATGTTTTAAACCTTAAGAGAGGTGCTGGCTCTCAAACGTGACTATACTGTAATTTCATGTCACTTGAATTGCGCCAGGACTTGGGAACAGAAACAAAGTAAAAGATCACCATCCTGGCAGGCATGAGCAGAGTAGGCAGGCCTCTCGTTCCTGGACCCAAACCCCTGAAGTGCTAACGTGAGTGACTCTATTTCTTCCTCCAGCTTCCCCAGCCTGCCCTCGGGATACCCACCTGCATTCTTCTGGGTTACTTTTGGCCTCGTCTGTGCAACGGTAGAATTTCCCCTAAATACAAAGCAGACGGAGAGTCAACGGAGGGCTCTTCTTATAGAAACCAATCCCAGCCCCAGGTGAAGGGTTCCCCTACCTTGAACAACTGGACCCCAATGCATGCAAACATGAACTGGAGCAAGGTGGTGACAATCATGATGTTGCCGATGGTTCTGATGGCCACAAAGACACACTGGACAACGTGCTGGGGAGAGAGAACAAAGAGAGTACGGAAGGCTGCTACCCCTCCTTCCTGTTTTAGTCATAAGTCAACGTCAGGCGGCTTCTACGCTTGGGTGCCTCCCGATATCAGTATCTAACTGTTCCAACCATATGCCTGGCTTTCCTGGCTGCCCACTGATGAGTATTGTCAATACAATGTGTGCTTTTATTTTTATTACATTTAGTGATTATATGTATGTACATGCATGTGTGTATGTGGAAGACAACAGGTATGAGCTGGTTCTCTCCTTGTTCAGTTCCAGGAACTGAACTCAGTCATCAGGCTTGGTGCCTTAACCCACTGAGCCAATGCCTGGTCCAAGCACACTTTTTATGTGCCTTTTCTTGGGTTTCCTCCAAAGAAGTTGGTTTAACTGAAAGAAACACCACCTGCACGTAGGTACACAAGACGCCTATCCCCGAAAGACCTCACAGAGGCGTCAACCGTTTAGCCTACTGTATAACCCATAGGAGAATGATGTACAACTTAAAATAAACATGGAGAGATGCTATTGATAAAGGAGTAACAATTATTGTAATTGCAATGACCAATATCTCCCATTAATAAAATGAAAATAATTTTGCTGTGTGGATGTATGTGGATCCATGTCCCCATGTGCATGCCTGATCATGGAAGACAGTAGAAAAGGACAGTGCATGTCCTGCTGTATCAGCCTCCACTTTATATTCTTGAGACAGGGTCTTTCATGGAACTCAGAGCTACGACAGCCACCAGGAAGCCCCTTGCTGTCTCAGCCACTGCACACGCAGCACTGGGGTGACAAGAGCGTGAGGGCATGCATGGCTTTTTAATAGATCTGGGGATCTGAACTCAGGTCCTAGTGCCTGTGCAGCAAGTGCTCCTACCGGCTGAGCCAGATTTTGTTTTCACAATGACAGCACTAGGCAGAGGCAGCTTTTTTGGTGGAAAGGCCCCACTTTGAGCCTCAGCTCATCATCTCCAGACTAGAACAGTTAGTAACTGCAGGCATCCCCAACCCACGCTAGCCTCACTCAAGAGAGGGGTCAATACCTTAAGTCCTTTTGCTCTGTTGATTGCTCTGAGGGGCCTCAAGACCCTCAGGACCCTGAGAATCTTCACAACGGAGATGGCGCTGGATCTGAGGGAGGACAGAGGTAAAGGTAAGAAAGCAAACGGCACGTGGCAGGGCAGGATGGGAGCCTGGACATCAGTGACATCATGTGGCCATCTCTTTAATGACATTACATAACCATGTGGAGTTGAGCTGGTCTCTCTTCAGGACTTCAGTCAGTTCTGCTCCTTTCTGCCACCAAGAGGCCTCCTGCCTCCTGCTCCTGAGGGAGCTCAGGGGCCCCGACAGTGGCCCCACATCAGGCACACAGCTTGTCTTCACAGAGGCATTTAGGAACTGACCTCATTATTTTGATGTAAACACAAGTCTCTTGACATTTAGATTTCAGTGTTTAAGTTTGGGGACCTATGCTAGGGCATTAAATCTGGTAGGAGAGATGGGCAGCACCCCTTAAGCAGCGCAAATCTTGGGGTCGGGGGTAAACGGTGTTCTCCTCTAAGGAAGGGAAGGAGGGCATGACCTTAGGGGCAGCTGGGAAGGCCTCACAGTGAGGTTGCATCAGGTGGCAGGAAGAGCCTCATCAGTTGTATGGGAACAGGTAGTGGTGAGGCCCAGACAGTCTGTTAGCATGAGAGGAACAACAGGTAGTGGTGAGGCCCAGACAGCTTGAGAGTTAGCATGAGGGGAGCAGGTAGTGGTGAGGCCCAGACAGCCTGAGAGTTGGCATGAGAGGAACAACAGGTCGTGGTGAGGCCCAGACAGCCTGAGAGTTGGCATGAGAGGAACAACAGGTCGCGGTGAGGCCCAGACAGCCTGAGAGTTGGCATGAGAGGAACAACAGGTCGTGGTGAGGCCCAGATAGCCTGAGAGTTAGCATGAGGGCTTTGATCTGTTGCGGGCTGTTTGAGTTAATCAGTTGGGTGTGGCTGCAGCACCGGCTAGGGAGGAAGTGTGCAAGAGGAAAAGCTGGGAAGAGCAGGGACAGCTTGAGTGTTGGTGAGAACTGTGAAAGGATTAGATGTAAGGTTCAGCTGGGAAATGAACCCAGAACTTCTTCCCCAGGCAGCAGCTGCAGCGACAACAAGGATGACCATTCTAGGCCGGAATCCTTGGTTCTTGTTAGGGCCAAAGTGGGCCTCAAAATAGCAGTGCTGCTGACAATGTCCTCACTGACAGCCTGGGCTCAGCTCACGCTGTACGCTGACCGGCTAAGCAGAAGGAAACTTAAGTTAACTAAACTTAGGTTAACTTAGGAAACATAACCTAAACTTAGCATTCCTCAAAAGTTGGGTTTCTATTTGTCAAGAAAAGCCATTACTTCCTTTATCTGCCCCAATGGTCAACTACCTCGTGCAGAGGGTTCCTGGTTAACCCAAACAGCCTGCAGCAGACCAAGCCCCACCAGCTAATTCTCAGGCCGTTCTGGCTGACACCCCTTCTCCTGCCACTACCTATTCTCAGAAAACTGACAAGACTGGCTCTTCCTTCTAGTCACTGTTCTCTGCCCTACCCCAGAGGCAGCCCAGCTATCGATGCTCAAATAAACCGTCCTTCTTCCCACAGAGTGGTCTAGATCAGAGCTTTCACTGTGCCTTGCTCATAGTCCTCTCCAGTTCCCTTTAGCTATGGGACTTATTATGTGCATGTGTGCTCACACTGGGGTACTAGCAAGCAGGGCCAGAGCAGAGATTGCTCACAGGCCAGCAGGAGGCTTAAGTGAGGTCACAGAAGCTGCAACCATGGTTGATGGCCCCCGGGACTGCATAGGGTAAAAAGGCAGCGCTCAGCCCCACCAGAAACTCTTAGCTGCCCCCAAAGGTTATCACAGCTATGTATCCTGCAAACACAGGAAGCGGAAGGGGTCCCAAGAGCTCGCCAAGGCCAAGTTCTTCTTGCACTGAAAGAAAACTGCCACCCAGAGAGGAGACCCCGAGTTTCGGACCAGGCCTGAGGAGAACCCAGTTTGCTCTCTCCTAGTCCAGGTGTTTTTCATCTGCTGATGCAAGCCAGTTTCACAGAAACAATAAACTCAACCTAGCAGTAGGTACAAGACAAATGGACACAGAAAGAGACAGAAGTAAAAAAGCAGGAATGGCCCCAGCGCTTTCTGACGAGGGGCAAGGTAAGCCATCCTGGCTGGAGTCATCAGATGGCACCCAGCTTGAATGAATTAGGTTCAATTCCTTCTGAATACTTACTGAATCCCAAATGACACCAGAGACACTCCAACCACCAGCATGTCCAGCAGATTGAAATAGTTCCTGCAGAAAGCCCCTTTATGTAAGAAAGCTCCGAAAGTTGTCATCTGTAAACAGAATCATGCACCATTTACTTCCTCCTCCTCCCCTCCAGGGTCCAAATCGATTAAACAAAAAAAACCTGGGCTCTTCACAAAATCTTAACAGGAGCACAACTCTGTTAATGACTGCCCACAAGGAAGACAAACACAACAGGACTGAGTGACTGTCAGACCTACTTCAAAGTAGGTTACAAAAGAATGGAAAGGGGTAGCCGTCCAGTGAGAGAATTCAAGTAAGAATACAGCTCTGGCACGTGCAAAGAGCCTGCCTAGGACAGACTGCATGTGGTTATGAGAATGCCAAGCTGAGTTTACCTATCCAGGGCTGGCCTAGCCTCTTTAAGGTCATGGAGCACATATTGTCTTCATTAAACCCCCTCAGCGGGAGCTGGAGGCAGCACCGGGCTCCTGGGGTCCTGGGGTCCTTTCCCCCTTAACTTAGTTGTTCCAGTTGTAATGATTTTCCAGTCCCCCGTCTCTCCCAAGACGAGAGACTCGGTAATATCAGGTGTAGCAAGGAGGTGGCTGGATGATGCTACAACTAAGTGCCAGGTTCGTTTGCACGTTAAGCAGTGAACAAACAGAGTGGGCGCTCTGGTGTGGTTTCTGCTGGCAGCAGGGAGACCTCAAAGGGCAAGTTCTCCAGGTGGGAAGATACAGTGTTAACCAGGATTTTATCTGGCCCAAAGCCCATGACTGAGTGCTCATCTGACAACTCAGAAAGGCAGATGGTAAACAGAACCTCAGGTCGCCTGTGGAATAAGGTTTCTTCGTTCAGCTTAAGGGACAGGCAGCAAAAGGCAAAAACAAGGACCTGGGGTGGAGTCCTGTGTTCTTTGCACCACAGACCTTACCGCAGGGCTGTGAGCCTTGGCCACTGCTCCGCCACGATGAAGGGAGGACTAAACCTGAAAATACTGGCTTACCTTCAGGTAAGAAAACTCCAAGTTCTCTAAGATTTGAAACAGAACTGAACATATTTGGGTGGGTGGTTCTGAACTCATCATCAGTGACACAGGGGATGCTCCCTGCCCACCTTAATAGAGGTTTCCTCAGCAGAAGATTTTGTGAGGAGCCCGCATCCCCAGTCCCCCAACATAAAGTACATTTTTTTTAAAGGTGCACACACAGAAACTTCCAAATACTTTAAAGACAACTATGTTAAAAAATGCTTCATTTCTCAGCTTCTTCCCACGAGGAGTTGGCTGTAACAATCGAATCAGAAAGCCCAACTCCTGGAGGCTCTTAGCTGTGCCTCCAGACCTCTGATCATCTAGGAAGGAACTTCCCCCTGGAGTGCTCACAGTCGGGACAGAGGACACACGATGATGTCACCTGTTAGGGCATGCATGGGCAGTACATTCAGATACACTGCTGGTTTGTGCAGATGTAAGCCCATCCCACTGCAACAGATACAGGACATCTCCACACAAGTAGACCCAACTTATCTTGCAAGACCTGTTGCAAGCAAATAGTGTGCTCCTATTCAAGAACACAGGGACCACACTGCAGTCCCAGGAGCAAGGAGACTCCTGCCATAGCATGAGTGTGTTTCCTCTTACCTGATGTCAGGAAGAGGAAAGGGAAGCTCACATAGAGTCCTATGTTCGTTAGTAGTGAACAAATTTCAGAGGACTTTTTTTTAAAGGAACAAAAATATAATTCCAACTAGAAATGAGAAGCCAAAGTAGCTCCTGCATGCACTCAAAGCTAAAAGAAAAACTGCAAAAACACATTGGTATGGTCACAGGAAAAATATCCTGTAGTTAAAAAAAAAGTTGAGCTTCACCACAGAAGAGCAAAAAAAAAGTTGAAAGCACTTCACGCATCTCTCCTGTGCCTTCCACAGGAGCGGGCCGCATCACACAGCTGCCTGGCCCGTTACCTTCAAAATGATCTCAAATGCAAAAGTACCAGTGAAGACATAGTCTGCATAGCCTAGCACCTGGAAGGGAAGCGAAGAATGTGACCGTTACTGCGGTGGCTGCATTAGCAGAGGGGGTCAAGGGAAATGCGTTACCTTTAACAGGATTTCAACCGTAAAGATGGCTGTGAAAGCATAGTCAAAGTAACCCAGAATCTGCAAGGCACAACACGTGGCAATCAGAACAAGGCACCCCGGTAAGCTGCGGCAGATCACTGCCCATGGGCAGAACCCCCCACTTGTGGCCAGAGACCCTTCTCCCAGGTAGGACCATCCTCAGGAGGGCTGAGACACACGAAGGGCCCACCTCACCCATGCAGGGCTCCTCTTTGTGACCACCAGGGAATGCTGGGGCCTCCCTTCCTTTACCTGCTCAGGCCGACTGGCTTCTCCTATCCTGGCCCACAGGGGCCGGTTTCTCAAAGTCCTGTGTTCATAGCCTTCCCTCTGGGTGAACTACTAGTGCTAGCAGCCCCTGGTAATTGAGAATCCTACACCTGTCTGTGAGCTGTGAATGTGGCTGAGTGAAAGAGGCTTCCATCTAGCTGTGCTCCAGATTAGTGGAGACAGGCTGGTGCGGCTGAGGGTGCAGCCTAGTGTGAGATACTCTTGCTACCTGAGAGTGAGGCCTGGGATCCGTT
>NC_022013.1:66367850-66377621 GCF_000317375.1 Microtus ochrogaster | reverse complement strand
ATAAAGATACTAATGGCATAAAATCAAGTCAAAAAGTTTCATGTGTCCCTGTGGGCCCAGGACGATTTAGTTAGCATGTGATCTGCCCACCCCACCCTCATACGCCAGAATGGTTGAGTTTGTGAGGCAGGGTTTGTATTCAGCGCCTTCCTCCTGCCACATTCCATACACAACGCTGCTTTCTCCCAAGACTGGTCCTTGCCTTTCTGGGCCCATAGAAAGAACAGACTGACCTTGAGTTTCAATGTGTGGTATAGGCTACTCTACCAGCATCCCTGAATCCCACCTAGTATCTACGAGTCTTCTGAGCTCCTGATCCTTCAAGGTTCAGAGGCAGGTCAAGTGAAGTCTGACTGCTCCAACAGAGTTACTCAGTGTGCTGCTGACACTATGACTCTCAAATAGAAAGATGACAGCCAAGGCTGCCAGTACACAAGACTGTACTGTGTGCTAATCTCATGGAAATGGCTTTATTGCATGTCTGTCTATCGGTCTATATCCATCCATCCATCCATCCATCCCTCCACCCACCCACCCATGGAGGTCAGAGGACAACTTTTAGCTATCACTTTTCTCCTTTGACTGTGAGTTCCAGGGACCTGGCTCAGGTGGTCAGGCATGGTGGCCAGTGCCTTCACCTGCTGCTCTATCTTGCCAGTCCATCTACAGCTTTAAGAACTGAAGATATCAGTGTTGGGAGGACTGGAGAGACCATTTAGGTTTACGCTTCTCATTATGTCTCCTCTGTTGGAGCCACCACTGCAGCACACACTGCCTCTTCCCATTTTCAAAGGAAGTCGGGGAGTCCATTTCTGGGCTCCGAGACATCGCTAGAGGACTTCTGTGCCAAGCTGATTATCAGGTCCCAACCACCTTTTCCTCATTCCCTCCTCTGTTACTGAAAGAACCTGGCCGTCACACTTCTGTGACACCCAGGGCGAACCTAAGGTCTTAGGCTGAAGGACTTTCTTCACGCAGCCTCTCTTTCCCTTGCCACTAAAAACTAAGCTACTGTTCAAATGAAACACTGCAGTGATGTAACAGCAGTGTGCGCACGTACACACACACACGTGTACACACATGTGTACACACACACGTGCACACACACATGTGTACACACACACACACACACACACACACACACACACACACACCTGTCTAAGAAGATAGGAAAACAAGTCAACAGATGCATGGGGAAAAGACTATGATAAGAAGAAACAGAAATCATTCCTCGTGGACACTTAGCCTGGACTGGCTCCTGACCTGTGATAACATGATTTGTCTCCAAACACATTTTCTGCCTCATGCTTCATTTTCCTGATGGAACTCCACAACAGAGGGGTGCTCCGTCCATTGGAATGCACATCAAAGCCGTGTCTGTCAGGGTGGACTAAGGCGGACTTGGTGCCTTTGTCTTGACACGGACTCCTCCTGAGCCTCAGGGGAAAGTCCTAGTCATTGTCTCCTGACAGGAACTTGAAACGGGGAGCTACAGTATGAGGGTATGATTATCAAGGCAAAGCCGGGGGCACTGATGGGTCAGTGTGTCTTAATCCCAAAATCTCTCTTGAGCTGATGTGCAGAGGAGACAGGCAGCTGTGACAGCCTTGAGCTCCCGCTGCCTCTCTTGGGCAGCGCCTTGGCGGTTACTAGACAGGCCCATAGTTATCTGAATATGTCTCTGGAGTTTCTTCAGGGCTGAGTTATATAAACCACTAAGAAAGAGAGCCTGAAGCAAACACTAATTTAGAAACAGGTATGCTCTAACGTGGATGTACCACGGCCCCATCTGTAAGCTACAACACTGGGTAAAGAATTGAAAATTTAACCCTCACCTGTTGCCCCTTTCAACTTGCCCCCATCTTCTCCTGACCCATGCTTCTCACCAGCAGAGTAGCTGAGCAACCTCATGTAATTTCCACGAGAGAAGGAATTCTTTTCACTAGCCTGAGGGCAGAGGTCTCTGACCTATGGCATGCTGGGACTCAAGTTCACCTTCTCCCCTTAGACCTAAGCCTCTAAGGAGTCATCACCATGCCTCTGATGGGGAACGAGAAACCCCAGTGTAAGGAAAAAGGAGCAAAGAGGTCCCTGAAGACACTGGCAGTACAGCAGAGGCTTCTAAGTAAGTCAGCATCTCCGCCAGCTTTGTCCAGAGAAAGCAAGCCCTCGGCACACCTACTGAGAAGCCCTAGCCCCAGGCTCCCATTCTTGGGCCCCATCCAGGATGGCCCCTGACATAACCAGGCTGGAGCTGACCCCCAGGGCAGTCCCACCCACATCTCCTCTCTCAGAGGCTTACAGTGTTCCGGAATGAGTGGCTGCGGATGGGATCCTCGGCTGCAAGGGCGGCACTGCTCAGCATGATGAAGACCAGGATAAGGTTGGTGAAGATGTGGTGGTTAATGAGCTTGTGGCAGCCCACACGGATCCTGTCGAGAAAGGCACCACATCGATGTAGGCCTGAGCCTGCAGGGCTCCTCCAGGCTGCAGGGCTCCTCCAGGCTGCAGGGCTTCTTGGAGAAGAACCAGGAGGGGGCTGGCCCACCATTAATCCCACAAAGCCTATAGCTAGCCTGTGGTGTGAGCAATTTGGGGCTGGGAGTTCCACAGAGATCATTTCATCAAATCCTTACACATGGGGTTACTGTCCTCAAAAGATGAAAGGCGGGACTGGGGACAGAGGGGTGGCTCGGTGGTTAAAAGCACTAGCTGCTCTTCCAGAGGACCTGGGTTCAGTTACCAGCATCTACATGGGGACTCACAACCTCTGTAACTCCAGTCCCAAATGCCCTCTTCTGGCCTCTGTGGGCACTGCATACATATGGCACAAAGACATAATGTAAGCAAAACAATCATACACATAAAAATATGAGAAAACTGAGGTTTATAGATATGAAGGATATGTTAAGGTAATGAAGCTAGTAAGGACCAAGGTAGATTTCAAATCCAGGCATTTCTACTACCAATTTTTTTTCTACCACAGCATAAAGCCTGACTTATGAAAGAAGACTGGGCCAAATTAAGTTCCTTGAGTAAACTACACAACAAACTACAACCCAACCTGTTAGTTGCAAACTAACTGGAGGCCTAGCATAGGAAGACATTCCTGCAACAGACGCCGAGTCTCAGGCCAATCATGGCCCGCCAAACGATCAGCCCATGCTCAAGTATGGCCCCGGCAGTGCTGTGGCCAGACAAGGGGTCGCTCCTTCACTTTGGAGTCTGTCCATGATGACATCTCCACACTGCAGGACACAGTTCATGGGATGGCTTCTGTCTGAGGCTGCTCTACTAAACTGTCGAATTTAACTGGCCCCAAGTTTTTATTTTAACACAAAGAATAGAACACATTCCCTTCTTTATCCACAAAGGAATTGTCTTGCAAACATGACCTGCAACAAGAGAGAGTTGAAGTCTCTTGCTGTCTGAAAATTTTGTCATAAATGTCCTATTTTTAGAATACTTTATTACTTCTGCCTATTCTCACTCTCTTTTCATCTCCCTCTCCCCTCTTCGTGTGTGTGTGTGTGTGTGTGTGTGTGTGTGTGTGTGTGTGTGTGTGTGTCAGATCCCACAGTATGCATGCGAAGTTCAAAAGATAATTTTTGGGACTCAGTTCTCTCCTTTCATATGGATATGAACGGATCAAACTCAGGTCCTCAGAATTGGCAGCAAGCACCTCTACCTACTGAGCCCTCTCACTGGCCCATCAATGTCCTATTTCTAATTCAGTACCGATCCACAGGTACTCCTTACATGGTGAAGCAGAAGTGCTGTATTGTCTGCTCACACACAAGGCTCTCTTTGCACTCTGTGATGGATTTCTCACTGAATCCTGCAACCCCAAGAAGCAAGCAGGGCAGCTGGGTCTCTCAACCCAGAGCCAGGTCTTTCATGACGGCTCGTGGAGAGCATCAGAACCTCTCCTGTTCCCCTGCGGTGCCGTGGGGCCGGGTCAAAACATCCTATTCTCAATATTCAGATCTAAAGAGTTACTTTTTCCCTTGGGAAAAATAACTCAATTTCCAAACTGAGTCACTTTTATATGATGGTGATCCCTCATTTCAAGTTCCCCCATCTTGGCTTACTCGGCATTGTGCACTTCCTGGAAGGTTTGCACACTGTAGTAGCTGGGCCTGGAGAAGATGCTTTAAGACAATGAGGACAAGGGTACCTTTGTTTTCTGGTAAAATGAACCCGTTCCTTACGCACGCACGCACGCACGCACGCACTACAGGCACCACCAACAGCACCACAATCTTTTCTGTTGATTTCTTTTTAAAGGATGCTCAGTGAGGAGCTGTATAGAGATCATCAGGGTGGGCCAGATAACTGCTCAGGCAAAGACTTTGCATGCAAGTCTGACAGCCTGAGTTTAACCCCAGAGCCAACACAAAGCGGAGAGAAAGCCACAGCTGTAAAGCTGTCCTCTAACTCTATACACAGTGGCACATGTGCCCTCTTCCATTCACACACAATAGCAACAAATTAATTTTGTAAAGATCATGAAACTGTCAATGTTTTAAGGACTTGAGCCTGCCTTGCTACCCACCCGAGTCCCAGCAGGGCCTGTGAATCACACAGTGTTCCTTCCTGACAGCCAAGAACTTCGGCAATTCTTCTAGAAACCTTCCAGGAGCTACCTATTCCCCTGGCAGCCCACTTAACCCCAGACGATTTAAACCTAGAAACCCGATAGTAAACAAGACTTCTTCCTCCCCCAGTTTATGAGTCAGCCCCATGTCCCCGGGGAGCACCTATCATTTTAATATGAGAAATGCTATTTTAAGCATTTTCATAGTGCTGAGTCAAACGTGTACACCCTATAAAGCACTGTGAGCAATACCATAAAACTCATCAGGGGGGAAAATCACCTAGAAGGATCTGAACATGAAGATGCTGTGCAGAACCTGCAGACCAAATTCTTATTCCACAAAGCATATTAAGACAAGATTCAGCCAGGTGGCAGTGACGCACGCCTTTAATCCCAGCACTCGGGAGGCAGAGGCAGGCGGATCTCTGTGAGTTTGAGGCCAGCCTGGTCTACAAGAGCTAGTTCCAGGACAGGCTCCAAATCTGCAGAGAAATCCTATCTCAGAAAAAAAAAAGACAAGATCTACTAGTTAAGAAAGGGTGCCAGAGGTAGCCAGTGTACACATCAGGAGAGCTATGGACCCCATCATAACACCTTACAGAGCTAGACACTGCCCTATGGCTCTTCCCGTGCAGGGAGGTGGGGGTAGGGATTCTAGAGCAGGCTCCTTCCAGGACTCTGTCACACCCCCATGGGAACAGGACACTTCCTCAGGTTAAATGCATGTCTAAGGCAGGGAGAGAGGAGGGGTTGAGGGGAACTTGTGGGGTTCAGGAACACTCAGGATCAGAGGGGGGCAGTGAACCACTTTTCTTTACTCCACCCTCACTACCCTCAAGAGTCACTGTAGAGAGGGGCAGCGATAGAATTAGGAATAAAGTATTTACGGGTTGGTCTTGCTAAGAATGAAGAAAGCGCTTCCTTCGGGGATGGGTGCAATCTTCTCCTTCATGTTCAACTCTGAGATTCTGCGAGGACGAGGACCAGCAGGAACCTCAGGCTCATCCTCCTCTTCCTCCTCTTCCTCTTCACCTACTTTAAATGGAATGGTTTTTATAGGTGTGAAAGATTACATTTGGGTCTGAACTATTGTTCTCAACGTCACAGTAAAACGTGGCTTACACACTGACAACATCTACTGCTTCCAGCAACCGAAACCTCCCCTTTCCTTTGGAGTACAGGCTGCACGCTCATGGGTGGAACACCCATCCACGTCTGGTGCACTGAGCTATGAAACATGGGAAGGAGACATCCTCCAGGGCACAGTATGGCCACAGACACTGGTGAGAGCCTCCCTGCCATCCTCCCAACATCTGTCTGGTTCCCCACCACCCCCTTGCTCAGTTTTAGCTGGAAGGTCTGTGGATTTCCGGTCACAGGCATTGCTTGTCCTCAGGCTTTGACTCCCAACAACCACTTCTCCAACAAGAGCTGTGCTTATCTGTCCCTCTTCCTCTTCTGCAACCCAGGATTTAGGTCCATCTGTGCTGCCTGTGACTTTTGGGAAAAACAGAGCTAATCTGCTCTCTAAGACAATGGGGCCATGGCCTTGGTGGGCTCAGCAGCCCAGTGTGAGGAATCCTCATCCCCTATCTTCAAACCTTTGGGCCTCTCTGCCCCACATACCTGGCACATCACAGGGTGGGTAAGGGTCCTTATCTTCAGTCTCCTCCTGATAATCATCAATTGTAACCTAGGACGGGAGAGGGAATGCTAACTTAATGTGCTTCAAAGGACCAATTCGTCAATATGAGGGCTCGTGTGTGTGTGTGTGTGTGTGTATGTGTGTGTGTGTGCGTGTGTGTGTGTATGTGTGTGTGTGCGCGTGTGTATGTATGTGTGTGTGCGTGTGTGTGTGTGTGTGCGCTCACATGCAAAGGGCCAAAGTCAAAGGGCCGGTCTACCATTCAGCAATATGAGGGCTTGTGCGTGTGTGTGTGTGTGTGTGTGTGTGTGTGTGTGTGCGCGCTCACATGCACGCATACGTGTGCAGAGATAGCAGTTGGAGATTCTGCTTCAAAATCAAAAGGCCCAAGAGCAGGAAAGAGATTGGCCACTACTCGGGTCCCAGTTAGTGGGCAGTGTCTGTAACTCTCCTTTTGTTATGCCAGTGCAGGCACATATACCGTGTGAGAACCATATCTAGATTCCTGTCTCTCGGTTAGACTGTGATATATGGAGGTAGTCTAGTGTTTGATATGCAGCTCTCCACTCAGGATTTATCAATTTGATGAACAAATACATCACAGAAATGTCCAGAGCTCTCATCAGTGTGATGAAGCTGTTAGTGCAGCCTTGAAGCCTCTCGGCACACCTGGACTCCAAGGTCATGTCTGGGAACAGTCGTCAACTAAAACCCTGACTGTATCCCCCACTAAGAATCACAACCATGTAGTTGCAATTCAAAACAAAACAAGCCGCCCAACTGCTCGAATGTCCACATCCCATGGTATAATGTTGACAAATCAGCTCCTTCTCTAACTCAATCAGAAACCTCAGCTCCTATACTGTAGGCTGTATTTTCCACAGCGGAATGTCCCACTCAAAGATGCTTCCACGGTGTAAGTGGTACAGAATCACTCTGAAACACAGAGAAGTTATTTTAGAAACCATACCTTGTTGTCGCTGTTGGCTATCTGGTTCACTTCAGGTTTGTTGTTCTTTTTGTTTTCGAGGCTTTCTTTTCTACAGAGAAAAGAAGACAAGAAAGCGAATAACCACATTGCTGTGTACCGAAGGGGTAGCCAGGATCCTGAATCAAGAGTACTGGAAGAGGGACCAGAACTCAACTGGAAACACTGATGACAAGACAGTAGGACAACACACACCCGGGCCTTCCTGTCCATCAAATGCAACGGAGCCATTCCACAGCTCATCTTATTAAAATCCTCGGCCGAGAGCTAATCAGCCCTGGACGTAACATTTAATTCACGACGCCAAAACTCACTGCAGGGATTCTTTAAGTGCAGAGATGCGTGACTTCTGTTCTTCACTCTGAGGATAAGAGTCACGTGCCTGGCTTCTACCCAGGAGTCCCTTCTCTTCACCTGGTACCACGTGGTCACCCATAATCGCCTCAGCTCTTAGGAAGCATGGCTGAGTCCCTAGCACCCCTTGCAGCATGGCTGGGCGCTCCTAGCACCTCTGGGAAACGCCTCAGTGCAAACAGGATTACCTGGCAATTTTTTTCCTTTCTTTTTCTTCAGCCTCCTCTTTCTGAGCAGTGTTCAAACTTTCAGCGTCAGCCAAGTTGTCTACAGCGATGGCCAAGAACACGTTCAGCAGGATATCTGATTTGAAAATCTTAAGGGACAACGTGTTTTTTACTGCAGCAGTTGATAATGGCAATGTCACACCCCTCTGCTTGTGGCTGACTGACCCTAGAGTGATACTCAGTACAACTGGAGAACCTGGTGAAATCCCACCTTTAAAAACAAGGGAAAAGCACAGATACCTATTCTCCTGGATATCCACAGAGACCCCCAGAAACACACATTTTACTGTCTCTTTGCTTATATACTGCTGTACCTTCATGGAGCGCAGTGTGATTTCTTCTCTTTGAAAGCACATGTTATAACACACACATTCAAGGGATTCCTTCACAAACCAGAGGCCTTCAAAGGCCACATGTGATTGCAATAATCTCATAGCACAAAACAGCAGGAGGCTTTCCCCTCTAACATGAGCCTGTGGTCAGTTCCTTCACTCTTCAGTCTGCGGATACCCGTTGTGGATGGTAAGCTAGATCTCCTTCCAGGGGTGGCTAGGCTGGGTTCTGAAGGCCCCACTGCAGTTGAACATAATTTTGCAAATGGTAATGTATCAGGCAAATAAGCTTTTAAGTTTTGAAATTATAAAACTGATATTGTGTTTTGTAGAGCTTTTAGAAAAACAAAAGTTTTTCTAATGAGAACCTGGAGTCAGAAGATGTGGTTACATCCTTATTCACTAGTATTTATGAACTGAGGAGCCTAGGGAGTTGAGGGTCATCTGCGAGAAGGTCTTGTGCTGGGTGACTGCTTCCTTAAGCCTGATGTTCAGCCTACAGCAGGGCTGGGGGCAGGAAGACAGGAGCAGTAGACTGTGGCCCCATGTGCCCTGTATATTAGAAACTTCCAGGCGGGCTGCTGAACACATCTATCAGTGAAAGCTAACAAGGGCCTAGTGGTAAGATTGCTATGATGGATGCCATGCTGAAGTCTTTCAAGAGGACGGAAACATGCTGAAACTTGGGGAAAGCACCTGCCCTGGGCTGGAGACAGCATGGGAAACACAGAAGCTCCTCAGACAGGCTTTGCAATGGTGGCTTAGACAGGGTCAGCCCTGGCAAGAGCTGTATCAAGCATGTCTCTAAATGGATCTCATGAAGAGATAATCCCATTCCTGGCCTTGGAACGACACTAAACTTGCAGGAAGCGGAGTGCAAATCTGGGTCACTATATCACCTGCATCCGGAGGCATGGCTCCAACTTCCTAAACAGCGGTGTGCTGTGGATTCATTCAGAAAGACAGACAGAGCACCTCGGGCAGGCCAGCCCTGCTGGGCACTGGGGATGGGAGGAAACATGATATAGCAGAGCATCTGGTCCAGTTGGAGACAGACAACACAAGAGGTTCTTTAAGGACCGAGTATGGTGATATACACTCCAAAGAGCTTCAACATGGAACCGAGAGCAGTGGCGGGAGACTCCGGAGAGGCTATCATCAGTCTGGAGGAAACCCATCCATTAAACAATGTCCTCACAGGCCTCTGTGCGACTCCTGACCCATGAAGCTGTCCTCTGGTTGGGAGGAAGAGGACTGCCCACTGAAGCTCAGTGGACAGTGAACTCTGCACACCGACAACAGGCATGGACAAAGTCTGAGGTGAATTCAGAGGAGCTCCCTGGGGGATAGGGCACTAGAGCTGAGCCCAGGGGACTCAGAGATGTGGTGGGCATGCAGAGAAAAGCACTGTCCCTAAGGACAGCAGGGCAGGTGCACTAGGGTCTCCACCCTGAAGAAAGTCCAGTGGAAAGTCCACGGAGATGGATGGACTCCAGGGATCTGGACCACTAAGGACTCATTCATAGTAGGAATTTTTAAATCAGAAGGGTGGAGAACATGGGTGCTCGTGTCTGTACACATGCTTATTCCATGGGAACTCATGTCTGTACAAATGCTTATTACATGGG
>NC_022013.1:66336710-66367004 GCF_000317375.1 Microtus ochrogaster | reverse complement strand
GATGCAGCCGTGACCTCCCAGTGACATAAACCATGAGGCTTCCCTCCTTGTCCTGTGTGGAGACATGACACGAAACCCTTTATCTACCAGCACCTGTATCGGCGCCTGTTCCTGTGTGACTCAGACTATATGGCTCCCATCGGCCATGTGGAGAGAAAGGCAGCATGGAGCTAACAAGGGGAAGGCACTTGTCTTCCTTACCCCTAAAGCTGCTCCCATCTTCACAAGCACCAGAAAATTCAGAAAGAACAAGACAGTGCTGGGGATCACACAGTCCCAGTAGTTCCAAAGGATACAGTTACCACAGATGAAAAGGATGATGAAGTAGATGCAGACAATCATTCCAGAAGAGGATGGGCCTCCATAAGCCATGATGCCATCATACATCACCGCATTCCAGTCTTCGCCTGTCAGGATCTGAGAAGACAAGGCTGGGGTCAGACATGGGCAGATGCCTCAAACCACAGCTTCTATGCCAGAGTTCCTTGGCCACTGGTAACGCTGACCTCCGGCGTTTTTCATAGCCCAGCTCACAATGAAATGGATCCATCTGCTAGCCTGTTGAAGCTTCAACATTTATCATCATCATAATTATTATTATTTTGGTTTTTCAAGTCAGGGTTTCTCTGAAGCTTTGGAGCCTGTCCTGAAATTTACTCTGTTGACCAGACTTGAACTCAAAGAGATCCGCCTGCCTCTGCCTCCCAAGTGCTGGGATTAAATGCATGCACCAACACTGCCCAGTTGTTTTTCTCTTGTGATTTTCTTGTGTTGTTTTCAGTGATGTTGTTACTTGTTTTTCTGGTGCCTTTACTTATAGATTAAAATACACACGCACACACAGAGCTGGAGAGAAGGAGGGAGGGAGAGAAAGAGGGAGGGGGAGGGAGGGAGGAAGAGAATGAGAGAGAGGGGCCACTGCCATCTTTTCTTATGCTTTTAAGCATACCATAATGTCTACAACTGGCTTTTCTCCACTCAGTGATATTCCTGGAGACCCTGACTGTAGGTTCTTCTCATTCATCTCACTCAGTATGTAGTATTCCACACAGCAAATGGCCTTCAGAGACAGGAAACTCTGTCTATCCATTTTCAGATCAGAGAATTCTGTCACATAAACGTGTATAAACTATCTCGGGTGGAAATAATCAGTTTCAAATGTAATCTTCTCTATTGATGATACCTGGTAATCCAGCCCATTCTGAAATCCAATCAGAGAAATACAGACTGCAGTTTTTAAAATGCTACCCCCCCCCAGGAAGAGAGTGTATCTTCTATGCAAACCAGAATCAGACAGCAAATGGGCAGATAATTAGAAAAGAGGCTCCTGACTTCATTCCTGAGAAAATTACAAAGAGACACCATTTCGCCTGTCAGGCTGGCAGCAATTATGAAGGATAAACACCCACCTCAGCAAAGGGAAGGAGGGAGGCATGGGCTGCCTCCATGCTGCTGCCTGAGGGTAAATAAATTCCACTATAAGGAGAACATTGTCAGGGGACCAAATACAAGGAAGGCCATTTGCCCAGAAGTCCCACATGGAGGACTTGTTCTGCACATCTGCTCTCTCACACACGCCTAGTGTATCCTGTGTATTCAGACGCATCCACCAGAGCGCTGGGAGGGGACTGGTCACGCAAGCAATGGCAACTCACACCCATCGTTATGATGGTTTTGGAAGGAGGGTGTCACTTCTATGGGTCAAGTAGGTAGGTGGCCCATTTCATAACGATGAAAACAAAATGAAACAAGGCTCCGGACAGTATGTGGACTAGGCGACCCCCTGTGCCAACTCTCTACAGTAAGCAGGAGGGATGACCGTGAGCAACCCTCTATCTAAGAGTACTAGGGAACTTGGTGAGGAGTGGTTACCACCCAGGAAGAACTGGTGGCCAGGTGGGAGGATTGCCACTTTGTATCTTTTTGTAACGCTTACATTTTGTGCCATATAAATGTATTGCAAGAAAAGGAAACATGTGTTTCCTGAAAGAAATCAGAAAAAAATAGTAACTAAACAGCAGCCACTATTAAAGAAAGACTGCAGTCTATCGTGGGTTTTAAATTCTGTGGTGTGACTTCCTACAAGGTCACTTAAGTGGCAGGACGTCATAAAGGCTCTGGAAAGAGTAAAAAGTTTCTGAACACACTGCAAACAAAGATGAGTTCAAAAATCAAACTTTCAACGAGCCTGAGATGCTCCTAGAAGCAGTCACCCAAGCTGCACTGCACAACGTCCGTCAGCCTTAGGACTGAACTCACAGCATGCCCACTGAACACTGGGCACACTCTCATCCCATACAGTGCCAATGGACCCTGCCTCCACTGAACACTGGGCACACTCTCATCCCATACAGTGCCAATGGACCCTGCCTGGACCCTGCGGCCTGGGCTCCTGCGGCCTGGGCTCCTGCGGCCTGGGCTCTTGCAGCCTGGACTGCAGACTCCTGCAGGCTGCAAACAGCAGCGTTTCTACTGCACATGCTAGGTTTTCTGCTCTTACAGAAGCACATGTGCTAAATTGCAGAAAACAAAGCCGTACACTGTTTTCCTAGCACAGCTTTTCTCCAGGTTGCTCTCACAGTAGGATAACTTTGAACTGGACTGTATTCGAATATTTGATTTTAAAAACTTCTGTTTCAGTCGAAGGTTTGTAAAAACAACAACACAACAACTTGTTATATAAAATGCGGTAGAATTTGCAGACGTTTCTGTAAAGAACTTTAAACATACTTCTGCTGTTTTGTAGAGTACATATTTACATTAACCAACATTCTAGGAGAGGATGATTATAAAATCAAAATATCATTAATTTGAAAATTGATGACTATGCTGTACATTTTTCAGTATTCAGTGTGTGTGTGTGTTGTATGTGTCTGTACATGTTCATACGGTATATATACAAGCAGGTCTCGGGTGTCTTCATCAGTCACTCTTCACCATGTGGTTTGAGACAGGCTCTGTCATTGGCTGGGGCTTACTGATTTGGCTAGGTTGTCTGGATAATGAGCTCCAGGACCCTCCTGTCTCTACTGTCCTCCCCCCATACTGGGATTGCTAGTAGGAACTGCCATGCCCAGCCTTTTATGTGGGTACTGGGGACCCAAACATAGGTCCTCATATGTGGCAGGTTCTTTACCAACTTTACCTAGCCCCAAGACTTCTTTATTTATTATATAGATTAGTATGCAAATTTGTATTTATATTTAATAAATGTTGAAAACATACATTTACCAACAATATGCTCTTTAAAATTTTTTAAATTTATTTTTATTTTTAATTTTGTGTGTGTGAGTGAGAGAGTGAGAGTGTTTAGGCGTAAAGTTTTTTTCATTCTTTATAATTCATTACAAATGATAGTTTGATTTATATGTACACACACACACATGAATGCCCAAACACACCAATACACATAGGGTTATTAGAAAAAAAACTTCTTGGGGGTGAAAATGGTTGTGAGAAGAACGTTTACTCTGTGATTCTGTGAATCTCAAACGACCATGTGAGACCTTCCAGATCATTCTCTCTAGACTCTGTGCTCCTTCAGAAAAGGACAAGTGACTTATCAAAGTCACAGATGCGAGCCCAGGGAAAGCCACTATAATACCTGTTTCTTGCCCTTCCCGTGACGCGTCCGGTCTGTTCCTCAGGACTAGATGTTTAGATGTTTGCTGATATCACAGAGAAATCTGGTGGAGTGGATGGCACGGGGAGCTAACCTGTCAGGTTCTGACCACAGCAGGGGCCCAACTGAGAGCACAGGAGGAGGGCTCAGTATACCCCAGCCCACAGGTAGCACTGCGTGCTGCTTTTCCAGTGACAGGCCCCATGGGACACTGTCTTCAGAGCCTGCAAGCCAAGGGCAGAGGCTGGCACAGCCCCTACTACCCAGACTCCTCTGACTACATATCAAGACATTCCAGATACGGCTTTCAAATTCACTTCTTGGCTTTGATCTATTATAATGGATTACAAACATGCCTAGTGATATAAAAAAAGCAAAGAAACTAATGAATGACAAGAGGATTTTAGAGTCTAGTTTCCAGAGATCTCATAAGACCAAACAAAAGTGTTTTGGTTTGTCATATCACACAGGTAGTGGAAGATACTGTAAAATAAGTTACATGACATATAATTCTGCCCCAGAGGACCATGGGATGAGAATGATTGATAAAATGGCATCCTTGTGTTTTACTGAGTTGTAGGCAGATCCAAGAAAGGCAAAGGTTCTGGCTCTCTGACTTCCACTCACAAGAACTTCCAGGGTGGGTGAGGGGGGAGGGCTCACCTGGAACACAGTCAGGAGTGCCTGGGGAAAGTTGTCAAAGGTGCTTCGCTTGGTCTGGGTCTCATCGAAATTAAACTTGCCACCAAACAGCTGCATGCCCAGCAGGGAGAAGATGATGATGAAGAGGAAGAGCAGCAGCAGCAGCGAAGCGATGGACTTCATGGAATTCAACAAGGACGCCACCAAGTTGCTCAGGGAAGTCCAGTGCCTACAAGACAACGCTGGGGGTAAACCCAGAGACCATCACCTCAACCAAGCACACACCAGCGCGACGCCCACATCTTTACCTGGTCACTTTGAAGATCCTCAGGAGGCGCACGCACCGGAACACAGAGACCCCCAGAGGAGACATGAGCTCCAGCTCCACCAGGATGGTCTCGGTGATCCCCCCACACACCACAAAGCAGTCGAACCGGTTGAAGAGAGAGACAAAGTAGGCCTGGAGGCCCAGGCTGTACATCTTCACCAGCATCTCACAGGTGAACAGAGCCAAGAGAACTTTGTTTGCAATATCTGGAAAGAAAAAGCACAGGCATGTTTCTCACCCTCCCACCACCTCCTTTCCATCAGTGCCCACGGCAGACATGGCAAGGCCTCGCCCCAGCCTCTCTGCTGTGCTGGCGACAGGGGCCATCCTTATTGCTGCTGGC
The DNA here is from genome assembly GCF_000317375.1 of Microtus ochrogaster. NCBI lineage: Eukaryota > Metazoa > Chordata > Mammalia > Rodentia > Cricetidae > Microtus > Microtus ochrogaster. The sequence continues at coordinate 66,362,069 of NC_022013.1, read as the reverse complement.
CACAACCCAGATGTGAGTCTGGAGAAGTCACTCTCTTTCTCTGGGCCTCCATTTCACTGACTATGAATGGTAGAGACAGTTATCACATGAGTCCCTGAGCCTCCCAATGCTAAACCTTTAAGATTGTGCATTGAGACCACACGTTAGTTTTTTCTTTAACACCCTCACCGCACACACATACTTTCCCCCATATAGAGAGAAAATAAATAAAGAAAAATAATAAAACCTGACATTGAGGAGTGACCCACTTGTGGCATCCTAATGTCAGTTTTTATTTTCATTGATTTATATTCTGTGTATGCGGAAGTGTGATGTGTGTGTTCATGTGTGCATATGTGTGGTTAATCAGCATGTGTGTGTGTGTGGGGTGTGTGTGTGTGAACATGTGCAGGAGCCAAATAAAGATGCTGCATGGTCTCCTTGACTACTCCCTGCCTTATTCCCCTGAGGCAGGGCCTCTCACTGAACCCTGGCTGGTCCCTGTGACACCCTGGTATCTGTCCATCACACAGAACTGGGGTTACAAGCATATACTGCCATGCCTAGCTTTTCACATGGGTGACCGGGTCTGGGGATCTGAACTTAGGCCTTCATGTTCGTACAGCAGACACTTTACTTATTGAGCCATCTCCAAAGTCCCAAAGTAATTTGTAGTGGCAACGAACATTGTGGACTGAGGGCGGCAGAAACAAATACACAGAAAGACAACTCAAGAATTCAAAACTGTCCAGTCTAGAAAGGGCTCTTCTGGGGATGACCTCCATGCACTCCAGTTCTGGCCACCCAAAGCTGCAGAAACTAAATCACTTACCAAAAATACTGAAGTGGGGATAAAGCTTCCAATGTGCCAGGGAGAGGTATGGATCAGCTCCAAAATTCCTGGGTCTTGGGCTATCTCAAGGTTGTGGTGTAAGTTAGCTGATATTGCATAATGCAGGCAAGACACCTTCTCTGGGGTGGGGCTCGCTGAGTCTGAATTGTTCTACTACTTCTTAATTCTAACTGGAATGTTCTACTACCCCATTACACTTCGCTTGGACAATACCAATAGCAATTGTCTGTGAGCATCTCTAATCCAGAACAAAAGAAGATGAGCACCTTCCCGCCGTACCTTGGATCTGTGTCAGCCAGTCTGGCTGATTGTAGTGCTCGGAGGAAATAGTCAAAGTGTTGAGAAACACCAGGACGATCACCAGCCAGTAAAACGTGACAGATTTCACGGCAGCCCTGCATCTCCTGCGATTGAATCGGTTCCAGCGACGCCAGCGCCGGCTGAAAAACAAGCAAACCATTGCTCCCTAGACCACGGACAAAGATGGCATCTCAGAGGCCAATAAACTTTACTGAACAATAGGAGAGGTTTACGTTAGACGGCTTAGGACGGAAAGAATGAGCTACAGCACAGGCGTGAACAGACCCCATGATAAAAACTGTTGGTCCTCACACGCAGCTCTCAACAGAATCATCCTGGATGGATTTTGTTATCACTTCCCTGCTGCTATGAATAACTACAGGATCTGACATAAGCAGTGGGTATATAACGTGCATGTAACGCCTGCAAGTGGGCTAAAGAATCTAGATTTCCACAGACTCAAGTGCAGATTCAAGACTGCACTGGGACACACACAGAGATCTTGTAGGTGCCAAAGGGCACATGATCTGTTAAGGGCAGAGGGGCAGAACCACTCAGCTTATTATATGTATCTGTGTAGCAGTTTATCATTATCAGAATGTATTAGGTGGCAGAGCCACCCATGACCGAAACTCTCTTTTTAGGGAAGTGTTTATGCCTTTCCTCTGGGGCCTCGTGAGTGTCAAAGCTGAGTGGGACATGTGTCTCAGGCTGAGTCATCAGGTGCCCTTTCTAACTAGCAATGCTCAAAATATACCTTTAGGAGCAGATCCAATATTGAATTGTGTTTTCATAAGAATAAAACCAACAGAACCAAACAGACACGTGACATGTCCCCGCCCACCTTCCGTCTCTGTTTGTAATTAGGGAAGACATTTTCTCCCTTCGCCTGTCTCCTTTTGGGAAACACTCCCAATCTTCTTGTCATAAGGGGACAGTCAGGCACCACAGACTGCTGCTCAGCAACCTGGAACGCAGGGAAGAACCAGCTGGGTCTCAAGTCCCTTCTCTTCTGGCCATGCTGTCTCAGTGTCCATCAAGAGGGCATTTCCTCTAGAGGCATGACTCAGGAGGGACATCTAGGCTGCTTCAATGTGACCCCGGCTGACTCAACTGTGTGGCTGTGCTAAACTCTTGCAACCCAGGAAGCCAGCGAAGGATGGGTACTGGGCGGTTTCACATGGACCTGGACCCGGGAAGTTGTGCTGTGCTTTCTTCTGCTCTGCAGCTTCCGATGGGACGAAGAGCATCTGGAAGCATGATGAGCAGCACAGACAACTCTTCTGAGGCCTCTAACAGCTTATAGCTGAGCTCTCCCGGGACACGTGACCCTACACACATAAGTAAGGTGGTCCCAAAAGGCTATGCATGGTGGGTTTATCTTGCACAGTAGTGACAAGGTATGAGCAACTACAACATCTAGAAGACTCAGTGTCATATCCCCTGGAAACATGCAACACTACTGGCTGGACTCCTCTGTGCTCAGTTATGTGTGGATGGTAGGAAGCCTGCATTCCTGAACACTGGCTATGTGGGTGCCTGGTGCTAGTAAAATGGGGTTGCAAAGGCACTTTTCCAGGGTTGCTGGCCTTGATACGCATGAAGCGTTACTGGTAAATGATAACTGCAAATTCACACATGTCCAGCCCCAGACGGAAGGTGGGGCACAGGGAGAAGTACTTGTCTGCAAAGCAAAGAGCTGGGCTGGACATTAATGAGCAAGAGCTCTGCACAGGCAGTGGAAGTCTCCCGAGAGGAGACATCAGGCCAAGGACCCTGGAGGTGAGTCATGGTGGAGGGGTGTGGATCTGGGAAGGGATGTCAAAGCTGAGGCAGAAAATGAGAAGTAGGGACAGATTCGGAAGCATTTCTATGGTCTGGTAACAGAGACCAACAAAACAACTCTAAAATCTGACTCAAAGTCAGGTTGAGATACGATTTACACGCGGCAAGTTTATTCCTTTTATGTCTACACTTGGTCAGATTGTAGGACACTTCCATCACTCTGTGCTCGCTCATGGCCAGCATCCCCAGAGCAACACTGCTGGTCTGCCTTCTACGCCCATTGTTCCGTTTCAGAATCATGATAGGCATCCCTTTGAGGCTTTTTTTTTTTCTCACCCAAATGCTTTTGAGATTCATCAGTGTTGCTATATTATCAGTAATTTTTTAAAACCTAACGTTATTGTGTGTGTATACATGCACATGAGGTATGTTGTGTGGTGGTTAAATAACTCTATTGGGCTGGTTCTCCTCCACTTATGTATGTCCTGGGGTAGAACTCAGGTCACAGCAGGCACCTTCAACACTCAGCCATCTCAGTGACCTTCTCAGAATTGTTTTCCCTTCTACCTATTACTGAGAAGTCCTGCACCTTATGGATAAATCACAATTGATCTGCTCAAACCACTATAAACACGTATAATTATTACATATGTCTTTATCTTACACCAGTACCTTAGAGTTGGAACTGCTATGCCATATCTTGAATGTAATTGTGAAAAATTAATAAATGCTTTCTCAAAATAATTATGTCATTTAACATGCCTGCCAGCGCTGCACAAAAATACCCGCCAGCATCCCTGTCAGAACTTGGCATCACTAGACATTTGAATCTGATCTACTTGTATCAGTATGCAGTAGTATTGTTGAACTTGCATTTTCCGGGTAAACCATGTTCATTTCACATGCTTCTATAGCATGCTTTTCTCTTCTTTCTGACTTGAGTGCTGGAACCTTCTTCCTAGTTTTACATGGCTGTTCTGTCATTGACACTATCTTTACATAGAATTCTCTCTATATTGGATACTAGTCTTTTATCAAATATGGTTTGCAAACATTTTTATCAGGTTTGTGACTTATCTTTTTACTTTATAATAAAACAAAGTCAAAAAATTTAATTCTTTTTTGGTTTTTCAATACAGGGTTTATTTGTAGCTCTGGTGCCTGTCCTGGCAGCTCTTGTAGACCAGGCTGGCCTCGAACTCCCAGAGATCCGCCTGCCTCTGCCCCCCAAGTGCTGGGATTAAAGGTGTGCGCCACCACCGACTGGCTAAAAGCTTTAATTCTTATGGGGAACCAATCTATCACTTTTTTTTTCTAACATGGGTCAATGAATTTTAAGAAATCTTCACCTAACCCATGGTCACAATCCCTTTTTCCTGTTTTCTTCTAGAGTTTCTACAGGTTTGGGTGTTACATTTAGGCTTGGCCTACTGTTTGTATATAGCAGGAAAATGCTGTAATTGATAAAGAATACATAGAAGAAAGTACATAAAATGCAGGCACAGGGTTCAATGACATTATAAAGTGAACACATAGCCTGCATCCAGGTCAAGGAACGGAATACTACCAGGTCCTTCCTGGGCTGTCTTGTAGGGAAAACCTGTGAGCAGTGAGCAGTAGTGGGAGGGTGCGTAAGAAGGCGGAGCATTGCTTGGGTGTTGCGCTCTGCTGGTTTACAGGCTCTGACTCCCCTGTCCTGCTTCCCCCAAGGCAGGGTGGTAATACTTAGACTGACTGGAATTTGGGGTTCACGGTTAAACTCAAGTCTAGACCAATTAACTCCATGTAAAAGTTAGAATTTAAAACATAACATAGAAAGTCCAACACAAGTTCATGGGGTGGGGAGGGGTGGGAGGATAAAAATGGGAAGATGATACTGACCTGAGTTTGGATTTCGAGATGGCTTGACTGAAAGGGAAGAAAACAACGTTCAGACTCCCGTTCGGAAGGCTTAAGCATATGCTCCCAATTGCCGAAGCAGAGAGAGCTGAAGCCATGCAGAGAAGCCAGAACTCTGGTCCCTCGTGCTACAGCCGGCCAGCTGGTTAAGGGCAGAGCAAATGTCCAAGTGCTACTAGTATTGCCAAGAGGGGGCAGAGCAGCACCCCTGAGAGCCCAGATGTGGGGTTCTTCTCCTGTCACCCCAGAGGAAGCCAGGAGGGCCTCTGTCGCCTGCAGCCCCCAACTCAACAGTAGCAAGGCTGCTCCTGTTTGAACCGCATCCCGGCTCCCCTGATCACTGAATGGGTGAGGATAAGGACATAGCACGCCCTAAAAGCCCAGTGTTCTCGTCTGTAAAATGGGGATGGCAAATCCATTCCCAGCCTACTTCACGTCATTGGGAGGGCAGAGCAGGAAGAGAACAGAGGCGAAATCACTCCATGAGCCATTATGACATATAACATAGTGTGTCATTTTTATAAAACTCTGCCCCAAATGAGGTTGAGTTCTCTTAAAAATGACACCTGGACTTTACCAGAATGAGATGGAAAGGACACAGGCAGGAAGCAAACAAATCCAAACAGCACGGGGCTCCCCAAAGCAGGCAGTTCTTAGCACAGTGCCCGCCACCCCCAATCCCTGCTACTGCAGCCCAATCATCTAGAGAAAGCCTGGAAGCCTAATAGGATGGTGCCCCTTGTGGTCAGGAAAGGGTAGTGCAGGCATGGCTCCAGAACAAGGGGCTGTGAACAGGGGAGGGCGGGGCCTCCAGATCAGCTCGTGGAGCTTCCACGGATGAAAGAAAATTTGAGTATGTGGCACATTCTAGTCAGCAACTCGGCCATTCAAGCTCTTCCTTCACAGCACAGATGCCAAACCCAACCAGAAGGAGAATTCAGCCTTTACCCCCACCGCCGACACCCAGAGGGCCCAGTCTTGGCCGCGCCTCTTCTTTTCCACCAGCACCTAATGAACACAGCAGGTGGCTGGGTTAAGGAGCACACTCCCCAGGCTTTATCTTAGCAGGACAACTTCCTAGGCAGAGGTATATGAGATGCTGGGATGCCCCCAACAGCCCTGGTACAGGGGAGGGGCACCAAAGGGATGGAGGTAGCCTGTTAGAGACCAGCTACTTTTCTACCAGAGCTGGAAGACTCCTATGCCCTCTGGGGTGTCTCTTCCGCATTAGCATCTCTAAACTGTGGGGCCAGGAGGACAGGCAGCCTCCACACTCACCAGAGACTTCCACAGCAGCCCTGGGTCTCGCCTTCACCACTTACGTTCTCCGTGTTCACAGATTCAGTCTCACTGGTGGGCATGCTAGCTGTGGGGAGAAGAAAAGGCTTGAGACAGTGTACTGTGGCATGACGTGCCCGGGGGTGGGCCAGGTGCAGAGTCTCAGAAACCAGGAAGGAGCACAAGGCTGAGCAGCCAGGTCTCTCTACTGCATGGAGCCTTTGCTTCCTGGAGATGCACAGAAAGCCAGTAGGTGACTTTAAGAGACAAGTCTGACAGCCCAGATGCTTCCAAGAAAAGAAGGTGCCACACTGAGCCCAGCCACCAGGCCCGGGACAGGTTTAAACTCTCCACCTCAGCACTTACATAGAAGCCACCTAAACCCCTCAGTATGGAACAGTTCCTACTGCCCTCTTTGTGAATCAAGGGTTAGTGTCACAGCTCACACTAAAGTTTTTACAACACACGGAAGACAAGCTATTATGGCCGGGTGCATGATGAGGCCACGCACAGAAACTTTTCAAACTCTAGGAGCGTCACTCAGTCTAAGGAAGTTGATCTGATTCCTGAGTTTCACTGAAGTCAACGTGCAAAAGGTAAGTTCCAGATAAGCCAGCAAAAGAAGTAGGAAGAAACGGTCTTGGAGCTAAGAGCAGGGTTGACTACAGTCCTAGGTCTGAGATCTCTGAACCCTGTGTCCAAATCAGGATCCTCAGAAGTAGCAGAATGTAAAAATTGACCTGGTAGTGCCTGGAGGCTCAGGGATTCCCCCACCTAAACACGTGTACATCTTTTTTCTGGGGCAGAATCACAGTGATTACTTCACCCACTGGAAAGCCTTGCTCCTGTGGGCAGGCAGTTCCCTGAACAAGGACGCGTCAAAACTCAGTCCCTGCTTAGGAGACAGGTAAAACTCACCACATGGATAAAGGTGGGACCCGACTCAGACCCAGAGGTCAGAGTGTTTCCCAAGGGCACAAAGGGAAATCCTCTAGCCCTTTCCTTTTGCAGACACTCAAGAAACTGTGGAAAGCTTAGCAGCTAAGTCCAGACACACTCGGGCACAGGTGTCAGAAGCAGAGGCCAGAGGAGTAGAAGCCGGGACTGGATTACACTCTTTAATACAGTACTGGGCCTGGCTGCTGCTGTGAGCTGCACTCCATAAAATAAGTGAAGGACCAACATTTCTCAGGCTGGGTCAACACGGAGCATCTTTAACCAATGTACAGAGAATTCCCCATCAGCTTTCATTCTGTAGATGTTTCTCAGCCAAATATGTGAGATGTATGAATTAAGAGGCAGGCACACACATGCGCATGCACACACGCTGATAAACCAGTCTATGAGCGGGTTCTAGCAGGCAGCACTTGGGAATGGCATTCCCTGCTAATGTCGGATCATTTCTTTCCGTGAGCTCAAAGACTCCAGAAGAGAGGTCAAGAAAGCCTAGGGCTCAACTCGAGAAACGTGTTTGTTGTGTCTATGCTTAGTTACCTGAGCAGTAAGACAGTATCTCCTCTCGGATCCATTTACCTCTGACCTGCTATCAGCAAGAAAATCTGGTTTCAGTACCAGCAGCTGAGAGGAGTCTCTTGCTACTCCCCAAGCTCTTCGTGGAGCCCAGGACCCAAGCAGCACCCCACTGTCTGCCACCCTCCTGGGTAGTCAGGGGTCCTGCTGCCTGCACAGAGGACTTGACTCTGAGTCCCCTCTCCAAGCCCAATGTTCAGGAAATAGGAACACAACATAGAGTGATTCCTGCAGGGCTTAAGCCAGCCCAGGAGACCTGAATCCTTCGGCCACATCAGCCCCCAAAGGCAGCTTTTTACAAATCACAGTGAGCGCCCCCTCTTCTTCTGGAACCCACAACAGCAGCTTGCACAGGTGTGTGTGTGTGTGTGTGTGTGTGTGTGAAGTGCACATGTAAGCCTAGTGTATGCAAGTGGCCAGAAGAGGGCATGAGATGGCCTGGAGCTGGGTCTACATGTGGGTATGAGCTATACCATGTCAGTGCAGGTGACCCCGAACTCCAGACCTCTGAAAGAGCCATATGTGCACGTAGCTTAGCACTGAGCCGCCTCTCCAGTCCCTTTTTCTTTCCCGCTTGGGAATTCCTTTCAGCATTCCCTCTGTGATGGTAAAGCTTCTCAAGGAATTGGGGTTTGGGGCAGAGCAAGAGGTGAGTGAGGCACACAGCTAGTCAGCGGCAGAATTGGGTTCCCTTCCCGAGGAGCAAGGGAGCTGACCTCAAGTTCTTCTGTTTTCATATCATTTTCATGACAAGAATGAGCAATGCCGTGCTGTGACAAGCCTGATAAACTCCAGAGGTCCCGGGTGGCCCTCGAAGGCACTGGAACATGCTTGTGCGAATACATGTTGTTGACACAGGCAGCCATACTCATCTTGGGAAATGTGGGTCAAGGTCAGACCAAGGTCTCCGGGTCTAAAGCAAGAGCTGGGCTTAGAAAACTACTCTTTTGTTGTAACAGTGGGAAAGGTGGTGCAACCATCCTAGCAAGGTTCCTGCCCCACTGTCACTGGCAGAGCTGATCCTTATTCCCATCAATATGAAGCCATTTCTCATGCAAGGAAACCAGTTTCCTTTCTCTGTTTATCACAGAAAACAGACATTCACAAGCATCCTTAGTATGTCATGGAGCCCAAGCTGCTATTGAGGAGGGTGGGGCCAAGGAAGGGCTCACTCCTCTTGCCGGTATCTCCCCGAGGAATAGCACCAAAGCACCCTCTTGATCATCAGCTCACTATAAAGACTAAAGCCAAACAGGTCAGATCCATCGTTGGCTTGACGTCTAAGCATCATAGGGTTTGTCTTTTCATCCTCTTTTGGGGCACTGTGGGCCAAGTGCTTTCCATGTGACAGTCCCATGATTCTGCCCTCCTTCAGGTCCCTAACACAGCCTCCATCAGACCGCCCCACTTCCCTTAACCTCTGAGCTCAGCATTCTTGCAGGAAGCGGTAACCACTCGGAGAAAACCATGCACTGTGACCCTCCTCTGTCCAGCACCTGGCTGTTTGTCCCCACAGTCCATATCTTCTCAAGCTTCTCCCTCTTCCTGACTGGGGTCCGCTTTGGTGTTAGCACCAGGCTGGCAAAGCTGGTAGGTATATCCAGGCAAAGCCGGTACTGTTGTCTAACTACAGCAGTGACTCACAGATAGATGGGCAAGGACCCAGCTTGAGCCATAAAAATCTATATGATAATGGCTCTAACTGCTTTGCCAAGGGGTTGGGGGATTGGGTGAGGGGAGCAATCAACATTATTTCAGACATAACTTTATATTTAACTGTTTCTCAAATAAGACTATTCTCACTGAACAGATGCGTGTCTCCCCAGATTTGTTTTTTCTTTTTGATCTCAGTCTTTTTGATCTGCAACTACTAGCTTTAGCACGGCCTGGGGAAGATGAGCCAGAGACTAGAGAAATTTGAAACATGCATCCTGGGGGGAAAAAACAGTCAAATAACATTATTAGAATTTCTTTTTCTTCATTATTAGCGTTTCTAAACAGTTTAAGAGCATCGTTTAAGGGATGGCATGCTGAAGTGTGTCTTCCAGACTAAGAATATTCACAGTGAATCAAATGAGCTGCCTCACTTGCTTCAGCTGTTTCTTAATAGGGACAGGCCAGACAAAAAGATGCCATCGTGGCAATGCCACACATTTGAGGGGAAAGAAAGAGGAACACAGCATGGTCAGGCATAGGAGAACTCAAGTTAATAACAACATAGGCATCTTCCGAAAGTACCACACCACACATGCAGCTCACCCCAATGTGAAAGGAAAGAACACCAGAAACGTCAGGCAAGAAGCTTCCAAAGAGCAAGTCCACCTCAGCAAGTTACCGTGATCTTTAGCCCTGCGTCGTCGAAAGCAGCAGAACTTCCTTTTCTTCTTATCCTCCTTTAACAAGTCAGCCACCGTGACCCCTTCAGGTTGAACACAGGCAATTCCATTACCGCACAGCAGAGGGCAGCAAGAGCAACGCAAACAAGATAGCCAGGCAGGCAGGCAGGCAGGCAGGCAGGCAGGCAGGCAGGGCAGGAGCAGCTGGTCCCAGTGTACCACAGAGGAGGCCTGGGACTGGACTCGGGTCCACACCTGCCATCCCTCCTCTCCTGGGTACTTGTCTACAGCTCAGGATCGGAGGAAATGGGGACATTTGTCACAGCTACTACACAATCTGTCCTTAAGAACCTGTTCTAAATAAACAATCAACTAGCCTACCTAAGACGTAGGTTTTCTACGTTTGGCCCGAGGCAGGGAGCGGTAGTGTGGTGCCAACCAGGACTGCTCTCTGGGTCAGGGCAGATGGGAGTGAAGAGAGCAGGCTCTGATTCTGACAGCCCAGGCCTCCCTCCAATTGCACTTCACACTGGCTGCAGGAGCATAGGCTACTGCTGCTTGCTCGAGAGATGCCAGCAATGGCTGGGTCTGAATTCACATCCTGGGGTGGGGATGCCACAGCAAGATGGGCAATGTGCTTGGTTCCAGCAGGGCACAGCCACCCATAGCTGTTGGCATCTCCATTACTATAGCTCTCCTTATGGTCACAACAAAAACAGTCCTGGAGTCTCTAACCTCTTGCAGTGTTGTGTCCCTATCGTCACGCTAAGCTAGCTACCCTTTAAATTAGAGTCTATATGCTCAGAAACAGGCGTATGGAGGCACAGAGAGTCACGGGGGCACTGCTGGAGCAGGCAAGAGCAAGGGTACATGGGCCCTAACACATTCCTATAAAGGGCATGCGTTCTCAATACTGCAAGTCTCCTCCTCCTAATCTACCCCAGAAGAACATGATGCAAATGTTCGAATACTCATGTGTGGGGACAAGGCCCATGAATGAAGCTCTGTGAGGAGATTGCTGGGACCTTGTGAGAAATCTCCGAGTGAGGAAGACCGGAGTCTGGTGACCTCTGCTCCTCCATAACACAGCTGTTCTTGGAAGATGTCTTTGCGCCCCTTCCAGGAGGAGGGACAGGAGTGAGCTTACCTCTGATTCATCACAGCTGGCTAGTGTTATGTGTTTCTATGTCTCCGTGGAAAACCAGGTTTTTGTCCCTGTGATTGTACCCTTTACTCAGGTGACTCTTCTTAACCCTCAGAGTATAAATTGACTGTTTTGAACAAAGTTGGCTAGTGCATGAGATTTTATTTTGTCTGCCTTATTTTGAGGCCCCAGCCTCCCAACTTCATGCGGCTGCCAACTAGAGTGGCACACTCATGGAGGTGTAGAGCTTGGGTTCAAACCCCAGCTTAGCCACTTCACAACCATGCAGCTGGGGAGGCTACGTAACTTCCATGTGCTTTGGTGTCCTCATCCATCACGCTCCTGTCTCATCCAGCAGGGTGAAGAATACAAACTCGTGTGCCCCAGCCCCAGGAACAGCGCCTAGTGATGCACACCAAGGGCCTGATAAATGTGAGCCGCTACTCTGTGACCGCCAGGCAAATAAATAACAGAATGCTTAAACTTGTGACGATTGCCACATTCACCCGCCACGCAGTGCTGATTTCACCATCCCAGAGGACAGAGGGCCAGGGCTGATGAGTGCTCCCAAGGCTAACCAGTGGACACTTCATCAGACCTCTGACCCCAAGGGGTGACCCCTTCCATCAGTCTCCCCAGTCCAGAGAGGGCAGATGACCAGGACACACATTTATCACGGGCCACTCATTGCTGCTGTTTGCTTTGAAGCTTTTAGTAGACTATTTGCAATTCTGAATTTCTTCCCTGGGATATTTTGTGATTACAAAAAGCAATCTTATAAATAAATAAAAAAACTCAATCTTTGCTTGCTTGATTTGAGATAGGTCTTGAAGGATGGATAACCTTGAACTCCTTATCCCCTGCCTGCCGCAAACCTCTCCAGTGCTGAGATTACAGTACACAATGTCCGGTTTATGAGGTGCTAGGAATCAAACCTAGGGCTCTGTGCCTGTCAGGCAAACACTTACCCACTGAGCTACATCCCTCAAATACAGTCTTTCCAGAGAGGCCAGCAAAGCGCCGTTAGTTTTATCTGCAAACAGTATGTTACCCCTCACTCTCTGCTGACCTTTAACACAAACAGTTCTGGGGGAAATCAACCAGGTAGCACAGGCTAAAGGCAACCAGGTGACCTTGTGTACTGAGGTCCATGGCAGAAGCCGTGACAGGCAGTGGGGCTGAGGCCATCACTCTGGGAGCGGCAGGGGCTGCAGGTACCCCTCTTTCTTTCATTGGGTATCAATTATCACTACTTTGATGAATTCCTGGTCCCTAAGAGTCCCCACAAGGAGGTCAGAATTTTAGAATGAGCTCCCTTTAAAATGGTTTCCTTATTTTCAATGTTTTTTTTTTTTTAAAAAACTAATCACTGACAATGAGAAGAGATTAAAATAGAATTTCAGGCTTCCAGATTTTAATAGCCCTAGAATAACACCATTGTTCATGAAGAAGCAGCTGCACATGTCCAAAAAAATCACACACACACATGCACACAACCGCACACACACAAAGACTTGGCATGGTTTGTTAAATTTGAAGCTCAGCAAAAAGTTAAATAAATTACCCTTGAAAATTCTCCAAATGCTCAGGGACTAACTTCTGAGATAATTTTGTCTATTCAATTAATTGCGGAGCAGCCACTCTCTAACGAATCTACACTGCCAGTATCTTAAATAGTTCAAGGATGCTCACAAGAGACTCCCGTCAGCAGCACCAGACAGCCAGGTGAGAGAGCAGCCCTGCACAGCCCTCCAGGGAATTCTTAGACCAGTGGGAGATCCAGACACAGACACAGGTCAAGACTCTCCCAGGAGCATGCAAAGAGAGGTCCCCACACAAAGAGAGGTCCCTCTGTTTCTGCTTAAAGAATCAGAGCCTCTGAGCCAGGGAGCACAAGCTAGTACACTCAGAGACCAGACTCAGCCCACTCAGCTGTGACGTAGTAGATCTAAGAGCAGATAAAGCAAGGGTGTCCCCAAATACCTGATGTCACACCTCCTCCCTGACAGCAAGCCTGAGAAACCAGAAACAAACCTCCAGAGCCAGAAAAGAGTTCCACTGGATCTCAGAAGGCACTGGGGTAGGAGGTTTGTTTGCCATCCCTTCAGGGAACTCTACAGTTTCTGAACAAAAGTATAGATCAAGGGTCCTCAGTCTGAGATCGGCTGGAGATCTGATAGAATCTTCAGAAATCTGCTACGCAGGCCAAGTTTTGCCAGAGTCAGACAGCAGCAAGAACAGAAATGGTTCCTGCTGCAGGTCTTCCCAGCCCCTGTACCCACACCCAGGAAAGAATGAGCATCAGTCTGTGACCACTCAACATCTCGGAGGAGACTGCCAATCTGTACCCAAGATCCAGCTGAAGACAGTAGCCAGTCAAATCAACATCCTAAGCCAGCAGTGGTGGTGGTGGGGGGGGTAGGGAATAAAGTCAGGAGTCCAGCACCACGCTATCCCCTCCCCCAGAGACATCCAGGAGCAGGGCTGAGGTGTGAAGCACGAGAGGAGGACCATCTTGAATCCCCAGGTATAATGTTGACACCACAGTGAGACAACACAGCTTCCCTTCTCTACCTGCGAATCAGATGCACAGGGACAGTCCCAGCCTGGCACATGCAGGTGGCAGGGCCACCGCTGTCTGGTAGTCAGGGACAATTGAGTCTGACTGAAATCCTTTTCCCCTAGAGGTTGGTTTTCTGGCCATAACAGAAAGAAAGCAGCTGGCAGCCATGGCAACACCAGGGACACCTTACCAGGACAGCTTCTCCAGAAGGTTCAGGGAGACTCCCTCCATCCTCACCAGGAGAATGGAGGCTCTCCTCCCAAGTCACATGACTCTCGTTATGACTCTCACAGCCTAGGATTGATTCCTTTAGTTAAAGCCTTAATCACGGAGGCTCTGGCAATCTGATGAGTCCAGAAGCAGCCCGGCCTCATGCCAAGGAAACTCCAGCACCTGGCTAAAGAACAAGGGACGGCCTCGGAAGGACTGCTCTTTCCAGCAAACGGCAAGCGGCTCGTCACTACGCGCTGAAGAATCCATGCCCACACCCAAAAGGTGCAGTGCAGGTAAGGGCTCAGGAGTGCGATGCTCGGTGAGTTAATTCTGGAGGTCTGAGTCTCAGAGAGGGTTTTGTTACTTTCCACGACAGTATTTCTCAAGAATGCATCTGAGCCCTCTTTCTGCTCCCTTCCCATGCCGTTTCTTCAGTCTGACTCTCCTCTGCCTTACCTTTGTAGCTATGGGATGCTCCTCTCTCAGAGCCCAGCAAGGATGCTGCCTCTTCTACTCCAGCATCACTGTGGTATTCTGGGCTCTACGAGTAGACTGTTGGTCTTTCATTACAGTGATGGCTTTCACATCCTGCCCTATATAAGCTACTGCCGTCTCCTTTTCTCCATGGCAACCCCTCTGAAAGGCGGAGGCTTCATAGATGGGTCATCTCATAGTCAGCTTCTTGACAGAGGTGACAGGACATAGGAGACGCAAACCTCACACGGAACAGTGATCCCTTTAGGACTATCAGAGGACATCAACCAGGAAAACCCATGCTTCACAGCACAGGTCATTAAAAAACAAATGAAAATAAAATCCTCTACCACAAGGGACCATAGCAACCCAAGAAGTTGCATCCCTGCCTATCTCCAGATGTGGATCAACAAGGATGCGGCAAGCCGACGGCATGCACGGCACATTTAAACCAGAAAAGAAGGCTCTTGCTTCAGAAGAGGAGACAATACTTTCTCTTGTTTCTATGTAACACACTGCATTTGGAGCTTAGGAGGGTGAAGCAGAGGCAGGCGGGCTTTCACAGGTCTGGCTAGGCTCTGCATGGCTAGTTTTAGTCAACTTGACTCAAGCTAGAGCCGTCCTGGAAGAGAGCCTCAGGTAGGAACTGCCTCCATCAGACAGCCCTATGAGCCTGTGGAACATTTTCTTGACTGATGATTGATGTGGAAGGGCCCAGACCACAGTACCATCCCTGGACAGGTGGCCCTGGGGTAGCAGAAACCGAGTAAGCCAGGAGGAAGAAATTAGTCATCAGTGTTTCTCCTTGTTCTTTGCTTCAGTTCCTGCCTTGGGGTTCCTACTTGAAGTTCTTGCCCTGACTTTTCTCTCTGATGGACTGTAAACAATAAGCTGAAATAAACTCTTTCCTTCCCAAGCTAATTTTTATCATGGGGTTTTGTAGTGGGAATTCATTCAATCCTTTGGGGATTCTGGACTTAGGGCCATGGTCTTCTGTCTGAGAATGTGACGGTTTTTAAGAGAAATAAGGGCTCTCTCTCTCTCTCTCTCTTTCTTTATTGTGTTCCTCTACCTTGTGTGCTCTTTGCCCACAGTGTGCTAGTTCTAGGTCAAAAGCCTTCTCTTGCCACTCAGCTGCTCTACCTTAGGCATGAACCTTCCAGGCCATGTCAAGTACCCTCACCTGTCCTAGATCTTCATCATAGCTCCCAAGGTACACTGTCCCTTGTATGACCTGAAGGTCATTTGTGAGTGGGTCAAAAAGGAACCAATCATGACTCCAAAGCAAGAGCTTACGTAACACATTCTACATAGAAGGACCAGTCTTGGCTTCCCAGGCCTCTCAATGGACACCGTTATCCAAATATGTTCTTGGTCTTTACTATCACCTATTCCAGAATGGAAACAAAGCAAAAACATCGCAGTCAAATGCACTGTTAGAGTTCAATTTCTACCCTTTCTAAGGCCCAAACGCTCCCAGGATGACTAAGAGCACGTCTGTGGGGCAGGGATGTGCTAAGAGAGACACTGGTATCGACAAAAGCAATTACTTCCAGTGGTTGACTGATGACCGGGCCTGGCCTCCTGCTGAAAGCACTTAAGGGCGCCCAGTGTCAGTGTGGAGCCCAGGCAGGCGGGCTGCAAAGCAGTCAGCACCGACTTGCTCACCAGCCTCCTAACAACGGTCCAGCACCACCAGCTGGTTTCTTCCCTGCCCTGATGGCATAAGCAGTAGGCTTGGTGGGTAGAACACTGGAGGGGGCCATTTCACACAGCAGAGATGGAGGAGCCTGCTCCTCAAGTCCTTGTGCAGGCCAACTACTCACTGAGGTGAGGGAAGGCGCACGCCCTCCCCCTAGCTCTGCCCTCTACCCTCTACCCACACAGACATGGCCTTACTGAGTCCCCTAGGCCCACAATGCCAACGGCTGCTCTCTCAGCTAGGAAGCCATCTTCATATGACCCTAAACCCCATCCGCGCCTCAGGTGGAGACCCAGAGTGTGCACAGATGCGCTGTTCTCTCTCTGATGTGAACGGGCAGGGGGAGAGGGAGGCTGGGAGAGTGTTGTACTTGCAGCCCAGGGACAGAGGCACAGGGGATGGGGGCACATTGCAGGATCTGTCAATCACACACAGGTCTGTGTGGTCAAGAGCAGGAAGGGCGGCACCTACTGTTTCGTTTGCCTTCTTCTCCACCCTCCTCTTCATTCTCAGGATCTATGTCTTCTGCTTGGGTTATCCAATCCAAGTAGCCCTTGAGATCCTCTTCCAACTGCTGCTTCTCTCGAAGCTTCTGGAAGTCTCCGCGTGCTTTAGCCTTCTCTCTTTCCTTTGAGAATTCTCTGAGAGATGGAAGGAGAAACAGAGCACCCGTCAGAGCCTCCATGGGGACCAGAACACGAGCCATCTGCCCTGCTGTGCAGTGGTCTCACAACAGGACACAACCACAGAACACAGCGGTGGAGCTACACACGCGGCAGAACAGAAGACGGTGCCTCCCTAAGCAGAACCGTGGGCGTCAGAGTTGCAAAGACCACACTGACATACATGCATGGTTTATTAGGAAGTAAACTCCCTGCAGGACGATTTCTAAAGCAACAGCCCCAAACACCCTGGGCTGTCACAGCGGGCCTTTCACTCTGTCCACTGCTTCCTAAAGAAGGGGAACCTGTGATCCAAGCTGAGGTCAAAGAGAGCACCCAGAACAGCGGGCAGGGACACACTGGACCCATCTTACAGCCCAGGTCTCCCTTCCTGGACAGGACCTCCAATACTGGAGACATACTCCCATTTGTCTCAACGTCTGTCTCTGGCCATGATCTCTCCCAGGCTGCCCCGTAGTAAGAAGAGAGGTAGAACAACCTGCTGCCAGATGCACTAACTGTTGGCCGTTTTCTCTGCCTCCCGTGGCTGCAACCCCATAACCTTGTATCTCAACACATAGACAAAATCCCACACCTGTGCAGGCAATTCTGAGAGTCGGGTGCATGGCTGGTCAGGTTTTACATCCAGGGAACCATCTGCCCACCCAACTGTTAACAGGAACCAAGATATGTGAACGACAGTCTGGAGCACATTAACGCTGTTAGGGAGTGGGTGAGGTTACAGGAGAGAGGCTTCTGCACACAGGCTTCAGCCAGCACTCCAACACAGCTACTGGCCTCTCCCCCCTACCTGCTATCCAACTCAGAGTCAGCGTGGCTCCCTTCCGTGACCTCACTAACACTGGCAGTAGGGCTAGGACCTGCCTTCATCAAGCCATCTCCCTACTCTCTCCCCTCAGGCCCCTCCCTCAACTCCAGGCCTTTGGGTAGCTGAATGGGCACCTAAGCAGCCAGCAAAACTGGAATCTTTGCTCAGGGGTTTCTCTCCTGCTCCCACTCACCGCCTGATTCTCGTCACCACTCGACCCTAGGACCCATCTTGGCCCCGGAAGGCTGTCCTATGAAGAGGCAGGTCTGTGGGAGCTCCTGGTACAGTGCACAGACGTGGCAGGAGAGGTAGGAGGGTGTACAGGACCTGTGCTCTGCCCTCCAGCCAAAGCACTCCCGGGGATGATAATATCCTCCAACCTCAACACAAGGGGACTTGAAGGGCTGCATCCTGCTGCTCACACAACAGGATGCGGAGCACAGATGAGGTTTCGTCCACCAGCGCATCCCAGCGCATACACAATGCACAGTTCAGCTGGGGACATTCGCTAAGTTGTCCTCAACCCCAAGAGTTCCACTCCATCCAGAGCTACACCCTTGAGCAGAGCCCAGAAGGCCTACGTGAAATGCATCCACGGGAAGCTGCGTGAGATAATGTTCTCTTAAAACCTGTGAAAATCAAGTGGGCCTTCAATCCTATTGCTTATGTTATTATTGTTTATACTGTAGACCTCTGTCATGTTTTGATTCTGATCTTAGCACACTAAATGTAGATTATTACATACTAAGTTCTTAATCAGGATTCATACATGATCTGAGCTCTTTAAAAACGATGATAGAAGTCAGTAAAATGTTACCCTGTGCAGCTAAGAATGTCAGAAAGGGAAATTTTACTTTACCATTGTCTTTACTGGTTTACACTAGAACTATAAAATCCCTCTTATGTCTCTTGCCCATAGTGGTGGATAGAGTTTAGCAGGCATATGTAAACCCCTGCTGAAAGTAGCATTTCTCAGAATGGAAACTTTGTCAAAACCTGTACCACTGTCTACTCACAGGAAAGGAACCCTCCCACCACCACAACCTCCTGACCCAGAAGGTCTCACCTCCCATCCACTGCATCTGGTATTAACCTCACTGGGTGACGAGAAACATCATTCCATTTTTAATAGAATTTCATCATCTTATACTAAGAGGTTAAATGGTAAGTCATTGGTTTATTGGTAAGCAAAGGTTTATTGGAATGAAGTTACTGGTAGAAATGACTAAGATTTCTGCAAGTGACCAGGAAATCGGAAAACAACGACATTCTAGGAGCCTACTTGTCTGGGTCTGGAATTTTGTGGTACATGTAACCAAGAGAAAATAAAACAGTGTCTATACAAAAATACACAATAATCCACTGACTTCTGCACATGAAGGAGGGGGAAATAAGAAAATAGACATACTTCTACATGATGTAGCTGAAAGAGCTGGAAGCATCTGAAGGGATGGCTCCGTGGGCCAAGTGCTCACATGACGACCCAAGTTTGGATGCTAGGCACTCCAGGGGCAAAGTCGGGTGTGGTTATACGCCTGTAACCCCAGCACTAGGGAGACAGAGACACATGGGCTCTAGGTACTCACTAACCAGCCAGCCTAGCCAAACTGGCAGGCTCTGGGTACATCAGGAGACTGTCTCAGAAAAACAGGATGGAGACATACAGAGGGGGCAAGTGACATTGACCTCTGGCCCTTGCGTGCACATACATGGCTCCTGCCTATGCAAAGAAGCATCAACTCCCTTCCCAGACCTTTCTTGAACATGCACCTAAAACAAGAAGAAAACAATGGACAGGGATGAGTGGGGTAAAAGTAACAAAGGGTGGAGTGTTTTTTCCTAAGTATATCGTTTTGTCCAGTTTTGACTTTTGGAACTAGATGGCTTTTACATTATAGATTTTTAAAAAAGCAAATCAAGTATAGGATAAAGCAATAATGCCTCCACATTGAAAGCCAAAACCAGTTCGTCTGATTGTACTGTAAATAAATATCGTAACCACCCTGAAGGAGGAGGACAGGGGTAACAAACACAACTCATAAACACACAACAGTCAGTCCTGGGCAGACTGGAACAAGGGGAAGGTATGCGGAAATGCCTGGGGTTTGCTTAGGTTTGTTTGCTGGGTTTGGTTGCATGTGTGTGTGTGTGTGTGTGTCTGTGTGTGTGTGTCTGTGTGTGTCTGTGTGTCTGTGTGTGTGTGTGTCTGTGTCTGTGTGCTTGTGTTCACATGTGAATGAGATGATTCTGGAATGGCTTTAGAAGCAGGGCAGGATCTGGCATGAACAGTGCTGATGTTTAGGGCTCTCACAGTGGGAATCAGTGAAGCTGGGGCTGGAGAAGACTGGAGAGAAGCCTCTCAGAGACCGGATGTTCTGGTCTGGGGAATCTGCAGAGGTTCAGAGGGCTGAGGAGCTGGGACAAGTGATTTTGGGAGTGCTGAGATTATAGGAGCGTACCCTGTAACTGGAACTGGTACCCCCATGAACTCAGGATTTCTAAAGTTTGCGGATGCTGATACCTAAGGACATGTTTCTGTGTGTATGTGCATATGTGTATAGAAATGTGTGTGTTCTTGTTCCATCTGTTACAAGAGTCTAGAGACAGTCTTCCTAGTCAGTATAAGAACACTGGGTGACCAGATCTACTTTCTCAGAATATTCTTCACTCAAAGGCATAAAAAAGCCGAATGTGGCAACACAAACTTGTAATCCTGCCCCCTGGCTGGGGAAACACTGAGACAGAGGACTGTATGTGTTAAAAGTCAGCCTGGGCTATAGTGTGAGAGCCTGATCAAAAAATTCAAATCAACAAAGACTCTGTAATTGTTCTAATCAATTGCAAATTTATGCCTCTGCCAGTCCATTCCAGAGCATTAATTAGACCCGAATGTTCCTCATGGGAGTTGACCCTGCTGTCCATTTTTTTCGGGTCTCTCTCCCAAGATGTCCACTTCAAACAGGATTGCCGGAAGACAGAGTACAAACCCACACACTCCTTCTCAAGAGGCCAGCGCATCCCTATGGGACAGAAAGCCTGTGGCTGCTGAGATCATGTGTCCAAATCCAGACATGCCATCTGGAGCGGCTTCCACCGGCAGCCTGGCACTCCTGTATGAACACAAGCCTCGTGGGGGGCGGGGGGGTGTTACATGGCTGGCTGGTTAAAACGCCATCCATTTTACTTCCTCTTTAAGGAGCCATCACTCAACAATCCCTCCCCATCACAGCCTAAGGACTACTGTGAGTCTTGTTTAGTCCAGTCTGTGTGCAACTCATCACTCGCTGGCCATGGCGGCTGCTACAGGAGTTGGTGAATGGGTGCCTCTCTTTCCCCAGGAGAGCACCACAAGCCTGGCTTCATTTTGGTGGTCTCTCATTCAGAATGCCAACTGGCTCGTTAGCACCTCCCCGAGTCAAGGCCCTCTCCCAGATGCTACTTCATCTTTATGTGTCTAGCCTGTAAACGTGCACCTTGTACCCCATCAATTGACTCAATCCCTCAACCCGCTGAGCCACTGCAAAATTCTGGGGACCAGAGCAGACTTCTTTTCTCATCCTTGAATTCCAGTGCAAGCTTCACATTTGGGGGGGGGGGCGATCCCTAGTTACTTCCTTCAAATGAGATCTGTAAGCCTCTGAGTCATTAGGACGCTCTGTCATTGAGAATCAAGACCCAGATATGTTCCTGTCCCCTCTCCTAGATAGATTCTTTCAACAGGGCCTTTGCCATCCTCACTGACACATGCTTACTGTGAGGAAGGGGCGGCTATAACCTCACTATATGGGTCCTGAGACTCTGCGAGGCCAGGCGCACAGCTTATCCAGCTGCTGAATGCCACTCTTCAGTACCACATCACAGACACACAGGGAACAAGGCAGGAAGCAGGCACATGGAGGGAGGAGAATCAAGACAGGTCAGAGGGATGGGAACAGAGCTCAACGGAGAGCTGCCTAGGATACCCAGGTCCTAGGTTTAATCCCCAGCACAAAGAGGGAAAGTTTGAGGCAGTCTAGAAAGACCTTCAGATTCTAAACAAGGGGCTTAGACTGCTTCCTTTTCGTAGGGCAGAGCATTGAGACAGTGTCTTGCCATGAAGCTCAGGCTGGCCTTTAACTTGTGAGTGCTGGGTTTACAGGAAAGCAACCTGCCCCGGTTCTGAATTGCTTCCTTATAGGCAATAGGGACTGGAGAAATCTGAAACCCACTAACTTGGCTTTATAGGAATCATCTGTGAAGCAGAGAACAAAGTAGGGGGGAAAATGATGGTGTCGAGGCCAGGGGCATCTGCAAACACAGATGATGAATTACATTGAGTACCAACGTGACAGTTTCTAAGGCCTCGATTTTCTCACACTATGGTCTGAAAACAGGCCCACAGGACTTGTCATTGCTGATCCAGTCCCCACTCTGAGGTCACTATCACTTAGGCCTTGTTTATGCTAATCTGTTAGGTCTGGTACACCAGTGTGATCATTTAGCCACTATGAACCCTGTGAGCCAGGTGATGTACTCCCAACTGTCACGCACATAGTCCTTGCCTTTGGGAAGGAATGGTGGGGTGGGCTGGGCTGGATGGAGAGGCTATCATGGGAAAGAGGAGGCAGATGTGCTGGGGTCCCCAGGTGCCAATGAGTTTGAAAACAGCGGATTTTAGTACAGTTCCTAATAGCCCAGGTTCTCCAATAAAGAAATGGGTGCCTTTGGAAGCAATGACATCTTAGAAGGGGTGCAGACAGGATGAACTAATGCCTAACATGGGTCTGTAATAACAGTCTGCCTTCTCCAACAGACACTCCCCGTCCACTCGAGCCAGCACCCTACATACTCTTCTGAACTATAGTTCCCAACTCCCTGGACTCATCTATGACCAATAAGGAGAAGGCAGGAAGGCCGCCTGCTGTGGACAGGTCTCTGCCATTCTGCTCTTTTCCCAGGGCAGCAGTCTGGCTCCCTCCTAGACCTACCTGGAAGACTAGCGAACGTGAAGGGCTGGGTGAATTTAATGACGCAGCTGTCTGACTGCAGCTAGTCACTCCCCCCATACTCAAAAGGCCCCAAAGACGAGAGCAACAGAACACAGCAGCGACTTCAGCCAAAGCAGAGTGTACACTGGGAGGGAAAGTGGCCTGGGTTTCGGCAGGAGAGGCCGAGTCTGTGCACTGTGTGTCCCCAACAGAAATAAACCTCACATTTGCTGGCATTTGTATTTAGAATCTTTACTGTGTCTTTATAGTCACTGTCCCATCCCAGAGTGGCATAGGCAGGACACAGGTGTTCCTGTTCATCTCACAGAGGCCAACACCGAGGATCAACAAGGTCTTGCCACATGCCCAGTTCACAACTGGGCTACCAACAAGACTTTGAACCAAGCATCCTTTCAGGGACCCTGCTGACCTCACTTCTGCTAACACAGTGGAGGAGACACCAAAGACACTCAATGAGCCAAGGAAGGACCAGCAAGGTAGAAACTGTAGCTCTCCTTCCTACATGTTCTGGTTTTCTTCCAGAGTCCCTAAGTCAGGAATAGAGATAACCTTTCATTCCTGTCTCCCTATGGCTGTCTCTCGTGTCTCCTTAGAGGGCACCACTTCAGAGAGTCCTCTGCTTCCTACCCAGGAACCTGGAAGGAGTCTTAGGTAGAGAGCCCTGACATCCTAGGATTTCCAGATCCTGACATAGTGAATTATGGAACCCCTTGATTAGCTAGAAATCCTATATAGAGAACAGTCAGCCTGCAGTGGGCCACTGCACACAAACACAGGAGCAGATTAAACGTGACTGTTCCAAATGCAGTTTACTCTGGGAAGTTTTGTTTCTCAAATGCCTTCTAAAATAAATAAAATAAATGGGCCACTGGGAATCATCTTAATTTAGAAATGGGGCTTGTTCTTGCTTTTTTTTTTTTATAACCAGACTTGAATAAATGAAAGGCAAGCAAATGAAACCCCTTTATATCCACACATACATTCATTCACCAGCCCTAAGACAAGAAAGGCCAACAGAACCATTAGGATGCTGGTTTCTAGTAAAATGAAGGACTTAGAAACTCATCAAAAACCAAACAAAGCATTTATAAAAGCAAACACAAAGGGGAAGCTGAAGGTTGTCCCCCCCACCCAGTAGAAAACAACCTTCCTTAGGCCTAAATCACATCCATACACAGACATAAAGGGAAAGACAGAATGAAAAGGCAGTCTGGCTGGAGCAGGAAACACGCCCGGCCCACCCGTAGCCAAGCACTTGGGAGGTTCAAGGTCAACCTTAGCTGCGTACCAAATTCAAGGCCAGCATGGGCCACACAAGAACCTGTCTAAAACAGGAAGAAGGAAAGGAATAGAAATAATGAAGACAGGAAGGGAGCAGGAGAAGAAGATGAGGTAAAACATTCAAAGAATATTCTTGTGCCTGCAACTTTCTGGCTAACACAAAAGTTCAGAAACAATTTTGCCAAGATTTAGCAGGAATACAGTTTCCATGTAATTATTTCGGGTAAAGCTAGCCAGCCGTGTGGGCGGCCGGGTGCCGGGGATGCAGCCCCGCCGCTCTTATAACAACAGAATATGTGATGTTTCGCAAAGGGCAAAGGAATTTCAATCATTCATACCTGTTCAGGTCAAAGTTCACCCAAAGCAATTATTTTATTATCCTTATTCTAGGAGTTCCTTTATCATGAGATCCCGCTCCCCTCAGAGGCACGGTCTCTCTGCATCTGGGCGGGGTGGGGACTCAGCCCCTGCACTTTTCCTGGGGGAACTGCTCCTTTGTGGATGGTAGCAGTAAAGGGGCCTAAAGCTTGCCTGTAGCAGAACACTACAGTGGCCACTGCTGGAGGGGTCAAGAATATATCAGGAATTCTGCCAGGCCAAAGGCACTAGAAAGCCAGAGGGCCCTATGTATGGGGTAACTGTGTAGAGGAGGGTTAATCACCAACCACAGCTCCCCTGGGAGGATTCTCAAATGAAATCAACTCCACAGTGACACCTAGGCATTTCAGTGCTTTCTAGAACTGTGTTTTCTAGCATTTCCCTGGGTATCCAGTGTGAGATTATCTCAGTATGGTCTCTTCTTATCAAGTCGGTCATGCTTCCACTGACGGAGAAGGCTGTGAAGATGCTCTAAACAGAAGCCGTTTCCATCGTGGGAGAAGACAGCCCGCTTTGAAAGGTGTCCTGTGCTTCGGATGACTAGGCTGCATTAGCTGCAGTACAGAAAACCCAGGACTCAAGAGTCTGCGCCACCAGGAGAGCTCAGGGACTCTTTTCATGTAGTGCTTCCCCTGGCCAGAGCACAGTGGGAGAAAGTGTGTGCGCCTATGTTCCAGCTGCCTGACCCTGTATCTCTTGCCCAATCTCTAACCCTACTCCCTCTTCAGTCATCATAGAATCACTCTCCCCGACATCTGCCTCCCATCAAGCCTCCATGTTCTTCACTGGCTGAGGGTCCCTCCCCTGACATCCATCCTCCCACCCCCAAGCCTCCGTGCTCTTCACTGGCAGCTGGTCCCTCAGCAGCTTCTTTGAGACCATGCCCTAGGCTGAGGCAGATGTGAGACCATTTCCCTGGCATCCTGTGAATCCCCTGGATTAGAGGGTCCTGCATTTGCGGTATTCAATTCACAGCCATGCGGTTGGTTACTGAACAGTCTTTCCCACACACTAAGCCTGCAAACGCTGTGAAAGAGGGGCTGGATCTTGATCACAAGCCCTGACCTGATGGAGGAAGGTCATTGGTTAATTAAATAAAGAAGCTGCTTGCCCTGATAGGTTAAAACATAGGTGGGAGGAGTAAACAGACAGAATGCTGGGAGGA